>NW_026921149.1:0-179300 GCF_032062105.1 Saccostrea cuccullata
TACTGAGAGTGATGACAGTAATGTGGTGAGTACTGATAGAAATCAGTGTGTGAGACCATACTGAGAGTGATGACACTTAGTAATGTGGTGAGTATACTGATAGAAATCAGTGTGTGAGACCGTACTGAGAGTGATGACACTGAGTAATGTGGTGAGTACTGATAGAAGTCAGTGTGTGAGACCATACTGAGAGAGTGATGACACTGAGTAATGTGGTGAGTACTGATAGAAGTCAGTGTGTGAGACCATACTGAGAGTGATGACACTTAGTAATGTGGTGAGTACTGATAGAAATCAGTGTGTGAGACCATACTGAGAGTGATGACACTTAGTAATGTGGTGAGTACTGATAGAAATCAGTGTGTGAGACCTTACTGAGAGTGATGACACTTAGTAATGTGGTGAGTACTGATAGAAATCAGTGTGTGAGACCATACTGAGAGTGATGACACTTAGTAATGTGGTGAGTATACTGATAGAAGTCAGTGTGTGAGACCATACTGAGAGTGATGACACTGAGTAATGTGGTGAGTACTGATAGAAATCAGTGTGTGAGACCGTACTGAGAGTGATGACACTTAGTAATGTGGTGAGTACTGATAGAAGTCAGTGTGTGAGACCATACTGAGAGTGATGACACTTAGTAATGTGGTGAGTATACTGATAGAAGTCAGTGTGTGAGACCGTACTGAGAGTGATGACACTTAGTAATGTGGTGAGTACTGATAGAAGTCAGTGTGTGAGACCGTACTGAGAGTGATGACACTTAGTAATGTGGTGAGTACTGATAGAAATCAGTGTGTGAGACCGTACTGAGAGTGATGACACTTAGTAATGTGGTGAGTACTGATAGAAATCAGTGTGTGAGACCGTACTGAGAGTGATGACACTTAGTAATGTGGTGAGTACTGATAGAAATCAGTGTGTGAGACCGTACTGAGAGTGATGACACTTAGTAATGTGTGTGAGTATACTGAGTGATGACACTTAGTAATGTGGTAAGATAGAAACCGTAGAAGTAGTGTGGTGAGTACTGATAGAAATCAGTGTGTGAGACCGTACTGAGAGTGATGACACTTAGTAATGTGGTGAGTACTGATAGAAGTCAGTGTGTGAGACCATACTGAGAGTGATGACACTTAGTAATGTGGTGAGTATACTGATAGAAATGACACAGTGTGTATACAGAAATCAAGTGCCAGACCATACTGAGAGTGATGACACTTAGTAATGTGGTGAGTACTGATAGAAATCAGTGTGTGAGACCATACTGAGAGTGATGACACTTAGTAATGTGGTGAGTACTGATAGAAATCAGTGTGTGAGACCATACTGAGAGTGATGACACTTAGTAATGTGGTGAGTATACTGATAGAAATCAGTGTGTGAGACCATACTGAGAGTGATGACACTTAGTAATGTGGTGAGTACTGATAGAAATCAGTGTGTGAGACCATACTGAGAGTGATGACACTTAGTAATGTGGTGAGTATACTGATAGAAATCTGATACTGAGAGTGATGACACTGAGTAATGTGGTGAGTACTGATAGAAATCAGTGTGTGAGACCATACTGAGAGTGATGACACTTAGTAATGTGGTGAGTATACTGATAGAAATCAGTGTGTGAGACCATACTGAGAGTGATGACACTTAGTAATGTGGTGAGTACTGATAGAAGTCAGTGTGTGAGACCATACTGAGAGTGATGACACTTAGTAATGTGGTGAGTATACTGATAGAAATCAGTGTGTGAGACCATACTGAGAGTGATGACACTTAGTAATGTGGTGAGTATACTGATAGAAGTCAGTGTGTGAGACCATACTGAGAGTGATGACAGTAATGTGGTGAGTACTGATAGAAGTCAGTGTGTGAGACCGTACTGAGAGTGATGACACTTAGTGATGTGGTGAGTACTGATAGAAGTCAGTGTGTGAGACCGTACTGAGAGTGATGACACTTAGTGATGTGGTGAGTACTGATAGAAATCAGTGTGTGAGACCGTACTGAGAGTGATGACACTTAGTAATGTGGTGAGTATACTGATAGAAATCAGTGTGTGAGACCGTACTGAGAGTGATGACACTTAGTAATGTGGTGAGTATACTGATAGAAATCAGTGAGTGAGACCATACTGAGAGTGATGACACTTAGTAATGTGGTGAGTACTGATAGAAGTCAGTGTGTGAGACCGTACTGAGAGTGATGACACTTAGTAATGTGGTGAGTACAGATAGAAATCAGTGTGTGAGACCATACTGAGAGTGATGACACTTAGTAATGTGGTGAGTATACTGATAGAAATCAGTGAGTGAGACCATACTGAGAGTGATGACACTTAGTAATGTGGTGAGTACTGATAGAAGTCAGTGTGTGAGACCGTACTGAGAGTGATGACACTTAGTAATGTGGTGAGTACAGATAGAAATCAGTGTGTGAGACCGTACTGAGAGTGATGACACTTAGTAATGTGGTGAGTACTGATAGAAATCAGTGAGTGAGACCATACTGAGAGTGATGACACTTAGTAATGTGGTGAGTATACTGATAGAAATCAGTGTGTGAGACCGTACTGAGAGTGATGACACTTAGTAATGTGGTGAGTACTGATAGAAATCAGTGTGTGAGACCGTACTGAGAGTGATGACACTTAGTAATGTGGTGAGTACTGATAGAAATCAGTGAGTGAGACCATACTGAGAGTGATGACACTTAGTAATGTGGTGAGTACTGATAGAAATCAGTGAGTGAGACCATACTGAGAGTGATGACACTTAGTAATGTGGTGAGTACAGATAGAAATCAGTGTGTGAGACCATACTGAGAGTGATGACACTTAGTAATGTGGTGAGTACTGATAGAAATCAGTGAGTGAGACCATACTGAGAGTGATGACACTTAGTAATGTGGTGAGTATACTGATAGAAATCAGTGTGTGAGACCGTACTGAGAGTGATGATACTTAGTAATGTGGTGAGTACTGATAGAAATCAGTGTGTGAGACCGTACTGAGAGTGATGACACTTAGTAATATGGTGAGTATACTGATAGAAATCAGTGTGTGAGACCATACTGAGAGTGATGACACTGAGTAATGTGGTGAGTATACTGATAGAAGTCAGTGTGTGAGACCATACTGAGAGTGATGACACTTAGTAATGTGGTGAGTATACTGATAGAAATCAGTGTGTGAGACCGTACTGAGAGTGATGACACTGAGTAATGTGGTGAGTACTGATAGAAATCAGTGTGTGAGACCGTACTGAGAGTGATGACACTTAGTAATGTGGTGAGTACTGATAGAAATCAGTGTGTGAGACCGTACTGAGAGTGATGACACTTAGTAATGTGGTGAGTACTGATAGAAATCAGTGTGTGAGACCATACTGAGAGTGATGACACTTAGTAATATGGTGAGTATACTGATAGAAATCAGTGTGTGAGACCGTACTGAGAGTGATGACACTTAGTAATATGGTGAGTATACTGATAGAAATCAGTGTGTGAGACCGTACTGAGAGTGATGATACTCAGTAATGTGGTGAGTACAGATAGAAATCAGTGTGTGAGACCGTACTGAGAGTGATGACACTTAGTAATATGGTGAGTATACTGATAGAAATCAGTGTGTGAGACCGTACTGAGAGTGATGATACTCAGTAATGTGGTGAGTACTGATAGAAATCAGTGTGTGAGACCGTACTGAGAGTGATGACACTTAGTAATGTGGTGAGTACCAATAAAACACAGAGTTTGATAATATCCTTGGTAATGTGGTGAGTACCAATAAAAACAGAGTTTGAGACTATCCTTGGTAATGTGGTGAATACCAATGTAAAATATTTGTGTATTGACAAATGTTTTTTGCAGATGGTGACATCTTGTGGAATGAAGGCTTTATATAGCCTCTTTAATGGAAATCCCAGGGTTACTACACTGAACGCAGAACTGAATGCACAAATGATCAAAGTAGGTTTAGAAACCCATGTACATGTTTTATAACCACGCAATACATTGATGTACGGTCCATAAGGCCGTCAATCAGCTGTCAATTATGTCTGTATTTGTATTTTGTAGGCTTTGTATGAATACCAACCTTCAAATAATGATGTACAGCCAATGAAGGCGTGGCTAGCAGTAATGGAGGCAGCACATAAGAATCTGACGAGGTAAACAGTCATTAGTGTTCCCATGAGACAAATCAGGTTTAAGGCCTAAAGAAAATAAATAACTTGATTCTCAGGCCAGTTTTGTCACGAACAAATAGGGGAAGCAGGTTTTTTTCTTTATACTTCATAAACACAGGCACCAGCTTTTAGATTTTTTTTATAATTTCAAAAATTATAAATTTTTGTCCCGAAATGCTTCAATATTGAGTGTAGAAATGGGAATAAAAAGGTAGTTACAGTATTACAGAAAAAAAAAATTCTTTTTGGTCGCTGATTATTTTGTGGTGAATTTCAGACTGGATGAGAAGCTCTGTCTTGGACACCTACCCCGTTTCTTTTCTGTGTGTATGACATGTCTTCTGTCTGAGAAAGCCGAGGTCAACTCTAGTGCCGCAAAAACCATGAAGGTCTGTATATCTGATCTGTCTATTGTAGTACTCTATACAGGGTTATTCTTGCCCCCATGTTATTTTCGCCCTTTCACACTTGTAAACAAATTTGCCCCATTTTGAATTTGTTTTAGAATTATAATACTGTATTCTTTGAATTCGTCCTGTTTTTAATTCCCCCAAATAAGGGTTGGGAGGAAGGGGCAAAATAAAATGGAGGTGAAAATTGGATAGTTTGCATCCCGGGAAGAATGATCAAGAAATCAAATAAACTAATTTTCAGAGTTGTCGCAGAGAAATGAAATGAAAATAAAAAATAAAGCATTATTAATCAATGTAACAGGAGCTGCTAAGAGCCTGCCTGGCCCCTACTGTAGAGGGCGCTAAACAAGTGACATCATCAAGTGCTAATACACCTGTCCACAAGATCGTGAAAGCTCTAGAGACAGGACTAGGGTACCAGTTTCATGCTGCCTGGGGACTAGTCATGCAAGTCTTTGCTGTATTGTTTGAGGTTGGTTTCTTGACATAGTTTTTGTTTCTTCTTACTGTTTTCTTTATAATATAATTATCTGTTCATATTTAGAATAATTCATGGCAAAATGAAAATATTTTATTGTTTTTGTCACATATATTACTTGATTTAAATTAATAGAGGATTTACATTTTAGGTTGTTGGTAAGGAATGCCCATCACTTTTCAAGAAGGTAATTTTTTTATACATGTAACTAAATTAATTAATGATGATGTAAACTGTAATTTAATTAGCACACTAAAACATAATGTTGAAGGTAGCATAAAGCTTGAAAGTGAGGAACATAAAAACCTGAAGGTGGTTTGTGTGTGGAAAAGTTTTAACTGTGAATGCAGCTTATTGGATGTATATACCTACACCTTTGTATTTTTGAATCAGTAAAATATTTCAGTAGCGTATCATTCTAATGGATACTCAATTTTTTTCAGAGTTTATTATCAATAGCCAATCTTAGAGACAGTCCTAGGTTTCCTTATAAAGCGGAGTTGGACCATGCTGTCGGTGCTGCTATTAAGTATCTGGGGCCTCGTCATGTGTTAGAAGCTGTGCCTCTGAATATTACCGGCGACGAGTAAGGCTTTTGAATTTGAAAAGAATTAAAGTGGGCAGTATTTTGTCCCTGTGCTCAAGCTTGATTTATTTTAAATTTGTACTTGTTAATCTGGAGAAATGATTTGATTTTTAACACTACATGACTGAATAATATTTATTCATAGACATTAAGATGAATCATATGAAATGATACAAATGGAAGTTTGAATAATATGAAAGGATTTGGAAAATTGCATTAATTGTCAAAGTTTTTAAACATTTATATTTATTTGTTCAAAAGTAATGTTTATTTGTTTTGTATAATGTCTTATACCTTCCATTTTGGAAATTTTTATTGTTTTTTAACTTTCAGTGATGACTACAGTTTTCCCCGGAGTTGGTTACTTCCTGTCATAAGAGACAACGTGTGCAATACAGAGTTAGGGTTCTTTACAGCGTATTTCCTTCCACTGGCTGCAAAACTCAGACAAAGATGTAAGAAATAAGCTTATTTGTTGTATTTCTGAAAAAATCAAGAATTGGATTAGTGAAGACTTATTTTTATGGTACATATATATGAAATTTACATTTAATGATAATGAGTAGTGAAACACTTTGTTAAAGTGGATATTTTTATTTGTCTTGACAGCTCTGGAGGCAGAGTCTACAGGTAACCAGGTGGTTTGTAAATCGTATGATGCTCTACAGCGACAGATCTGGTCCCTGTTACCGGGATTCTGTACCCAGCCCATGGATCTTGCACAGGCAAAAATTATTTCTCTTGTTTCTGTGCCTGTATTGCATATTGTTAAAAATCTTTGTCACCCCACTTTTGTGAAAGCATGGGACATTAAAGTTTATTTTACCACACATAGCTGTATGTCCGTCAGCCACAAAAAGTACAACCTTTGTGAAATTTTGAATGTGAAAAGATAGAGCTTGCATATTTTATACAACCCACAATCTGTAATCGAGATATTTAAAAACAGCTTGTAGAGGAAAAAAGTTTACAGTATTGGTGACATTTTATGTATATTATAATACACACATAGGTATCTCATCCCATATTTAAAAAAAAACAAAAAAGGATTTTAAAAAGGGGGTTGAGGGAGGGGGCAGAGGTCAACACCATACATGCCTGTGCTTGACCTTGAAATTGGATCTTTCTCTTCTGTTTTAGTCATTCAAGGGAATCTGTAAAATTCTTGGGTCTGCCATCAGTGACCGAGATGATCTTAGGACTGAAGTCATGTCTGGTCTCCGGAAACTCATCAACAAGAGCAAAGAAGAGGGTAAGTTATCAAACATGTTACTGTACACTTAACAGCAGCAAGGAAAATGAGAATAAGTTATTCAGTTAACTTTACACTTTTAAGACAGCAACAAATTTTAGAAAATGTGAGACTTGACAGTTTTTATTGTTTTCAATTGATTGTCCTTTAGAAAAGGAAGGGATTAAATTCAATATCTGTAATTGCACAGATGTAGTACATGAATTTATAAAATGTTAAGGTGAAAGTTTAGTAATTTTCTAAAAGGATCGAGGCTGTGACATACAGTACAAAGGTACTTGTAAAGATTTTGCTATGATGTCAAAAACATCCAAACTACAAAGACATTTAATTTTTATACTCCTATGGTTACAAAAGAGAATAACATTTCATTGTTACAAAAGAGATTATTATTTAATTTTTATACGTCTGTGATTAAGAAGAGAGTAAGAGAGAGGTGGGTCGATTCGCCAAGAATTTCCTCCCCATTTTGTTTAACCTGTTCACAACGGAGCCAGAGAACACCAAAGACACGGCTCGCCTGGCTGTCCTGGAAACCATCAAAACCTACCTACAGATAGCAGACACCACAGTGAGTGATAGACTTCTAACAACCAGTATTTTTCCTATGAACTGGCTACCGGTCAAATTGACTGCTTCAATTGAAAAAAATGCCGCTTTCAAATAAAAAAAAATCAAAATTTAAATGTAAGGTCCATGAAGATTTAGTTCATAAACATCAGCCCCTAGCATGTATAACTAATCTTTAACCCTCTACTTTGAAATAAAAGGAAAATACTGTACAACTAAACATCATGCTTAAAAAGAAAAGTGTTGTACTGAAATTCTAGGAAAAGTTATAGTTATAGCATATATGTAGAAGAAATTCCATTGAGTTTGAGATAATGAGGTTTGACTGTTTATTAGTTTACAATAATCATGTGATGTATGAAATATCTGTTTTCCTATATATGACTGTGACTGGGAAAAAGTGGCCAGATGCGGCAAACGTCATCATGGTCATAATGAGAAATTAGCGATAGTTCTGAACGTTTTCTTCTCAATCGAAAAAAAAAAAAAATTGAGAAAAAAATTATGCAGAAGATCTACATGTGTTTATTTCTGTCTTTTTCTTTCAGTTGGTCAATTCATTCTGTGATAAATGTAGAGAGAAAATCCATGAAGAGGGGGTTTCACCCTTTAAAAGGTCTGTACTGATCAAATTAATTGTATTTAATACAGAATATAGTGAAACTAGTTAGTCAGGATAATGGTCAATTTGTTCCATTCATTTTTATCAATTGACACAGAGTTCATGTCATCTAGAGATATTGTTGAAATCTTTCAGACATGCTCTGATGGATCTTCTACTCGTGATGTTACCAGTGGTGGATCAAACAAGGGTGGAAGCAATTTTCAATGTGACAACTCCATTTCTCTCTGTAAGTACACAGAATAGCATTTCAGATATCAGAAAGAGATAAAGATTTCATGATAAATAGCATTTATTTATATTCTGTACATTGTCAAATGGAATTTTGCCAATATGGAAATTAATGTTGACGAAATTGACAAATCTCTAATATTTATTGAAGTTTTGACTCATCATCTTTCACATTCAAGTTTCAACTTGCCATTTTTCTAATGTATTGAAATTGTCAAACTTTTTATCCCCTCAATATACATGTCACCACTTTAACAGTCTGTTCAAATTATGAAAATTGGCATAATAAAAAAACTTAATGAGGTTTAATGTTGGGAGATTTGTTTTTGGGAGAGAGCAGTCTGACTTGCACATTGTTTGTAGCGACATTTCTTATTGTAAAGTCACGCTTCTTTGTTTTCAGGACATGGATAAGACATTACAAAAGAAGTGTTACCGAATCTTAGAGGAGTTATGTAGCAGCTCTTCAAGAGCCTGTCAGGCATTTGTTACAGAGAATCTGTCAACCATACAGGAAGTCCTGCTAGATTCCCTGTCTACATCTAGTCCTTCCTCTAAAGCAGTGAGTATCGCATTCTACTCTGAGTAGTTTGTTAGGGAAAATCTGTCAACTATTCAGAGGGTCATGCTAGATTCCCTGTCTACATCTAGTCCTTCTTCTAAAGCAGTGAGTATTACATTCTACCTGAAGTGTTGTTCCATTTACTCATATACACCAAATACTTCTGTCGTTGTCTCAAGTTTTACAAGAATATTTAAGATTTAGCATGCTAGAATATGCAGAGTTTCATGTACATATAAATCTGTGTGTAATACAAACTAAAAGGATGATTTTGAAATTTTCAGCCTCGTCTCCGTTGTTTAATCAACATTTTCAAAGTACTGAAGGAGGAGGAGAAAGATTTCCTGTTGGCGGTTGTACCAGAGGTAAACATCTGATACATGTATATATATAATGGAACAACACATATATACATACATCTGATACATGTATATATACAAAAGTCTAGAGTGAATAACTTCACTATATTAAGAAACTTTTGTTAATAAGAAAAAAGTCACTTGTTTCCAATACCATAAACACAATCTTGCATTATAAAAAAGAGTGTATCATAATGAAACTTCTAGTTCTGTCTATATTTGTTTGAAATCAGATTTTGTGTATTGATCTAAATGATAATTTGTGATATAATGCTATCATGACAATCTCTTTCGTCCAGGCCATTCTGTGTACCAAGGAGATAGGAGAAAAGGCGCGATCAGCATCCTACCAACTACTGGTGGAAATGGGCCATGCCAAGATGAGATGGAATCAAAACGAAAATGGTCTGCACTTGCTTTTCACATGATAGTAACCATTAGAAAAAAAAAATGATCAAATTTGAAATTGTAAAGATTTTTTTTTATGTTAATACAGTGAAAGCTGTCTAATCCAAAATGCAATGGGAAGACAAATTTTGTGATCGAATAGACAGGGTGTCAGATTGTCAGTGTAAAGAAAATGTGGAAAATAGTAAAATGGGAAAGAAAATAATCATCGGAATTTACTGTGTTACGAATGCAGGTGTTAGATCAGACAGTTTTCATTGAATTACTGATAAAGTCTAATTTCCTAGTAACTACGTACATTTAGATGTACATGTAATTGATTAACAAGATATCCAACATGTTCCTTACTTTCCTTTGCTTACAGAGGCATTAGAGGACTACTTCCAGATGGTGATGGCAGGACTTGGGGGTTCCCCTCAGATGGTCAGCTCCACCCTCCTGGCCCTGACCAGGATTCTCTACGAGTTCAAAGGTCAGTTTACCAGCTGCTGATTTGTCCTTATATTCACAGAAGCTTATTATAAAATTATGTGTCATTGACCATTAATGTTCCTCCTTACGCAGCCTCCATCAGCCCACCATTACTGGAGACGATTGTGGATCAGCTGTGTTTGCTGCTGACGTCTAAGACAAGGGAGGTGGTTAAGGCGGCCCTGGGCTTTATGAAGGTCCTGTTATCAGCTTACCCTGACACTGTGCTGGCTCCACACCTAAAGCAGATCGTGAGTATATGTCATACTCAGAGAAATCAAGTTACTGTAGGTTACTTATTATATACGAGTACTTATTATGGTGAAATGACTCTTTAACGTCAAATCATGAGAATAATAATTTGTGAATGGATGGTTTATCAAGAGATTTAAGTAGATTTCAGAACCATAAAAATAAAAGTGAGTGATTTTATTTCACCAGTGGTGCTTCTCACGAAATTAGGCAATACTTTATTTCACGCATATATTTAGGAATCTACAGTAACCACAGGTACATGTATATGCTATTACTACTGATATACGATTTGTTATTGTGTAGATATTTGAAATTATGAAATGAAGAACTTGAAGATGCTAGATTTTGAAAATAATATGATACTTGTGTACCTTATACCTACATGTACTTTGTCATTTTTTTGTGTTTATGAATATGTTAAAAGATTGTTCAAAATAATTTTATTAAAATTTGTCAATTTAATGATACATGTATATAAAGAAAGTTATGCAAATATATATAACTATAAACGCTGCATTCCTTTTCATTTGTAGATGTCCAGTCTTGTTTCACAAAAGGAGGACTTCAAGCATCATTTTAGGTTCAAGGCCAAAGAAATTTACGCTAAACTCATCAAGAAATTTGGGTAAAGCTTTCAATTTTTTTTTTTTCACGTATTATTGGTACATCTGAACCAAATGCAAAGGCCCAAGTGAAGTTTGCTGATCAAGATTTTTTCTCTGTCAGTATTTGAAGTTCATTAGCTAGTCAAATTTGTGTCATTCGCTCTTGAACTGATACTCCAAATTCAACCAAACTTTGCAAAAATTTGTTTTTAAGGCCATATAAAATTGAAATCTTGGTTCTCAGGCCCGCGCGCATCCGTTTTGAGGTAGCCGCATTGCCGATTTTATTGAATTTTAAAATAAAAAGTTGGTATTGCAGAGACCAATCCGGGAAAAAAATCCGACCTCATTTGTTTCGTAGTTTAGTATTCAAATATCACTTCCGGTATCCATTTACAATGAGATTTTGGCTACTTCGTTTGAAAATACATTCGAGGACATTACCTATTGTTTACACGCTGTTAAGCTGTGGATAAAGCAGAAATTTTGACCAGAAATGGAAAGTATATCTGTGATAAAAAAAATATCTTTATGTTAAAGAAAATTCGGAAATTAAAGTTAAAAAAAAATACCTCCCTCATCTACTTTATTGCCAATAAAATGAAAAATAAAATGCCGCCCTCCCGCATCTGTTTTGGAGAAAATAGGCCTGAGAACCAGGGAATTAAATTTAGATAGCCTAGAGAAAAGCTATGTCTCTTTCCAAGGGAGGTAATCAAGAGAAGGCAAAAATATAGAAGCCTTTGACGATTGACCACTCCTTTTACAAGGAGGACAAAAAAATTAGATGCATCTGATTTTGATATACCCATTACATTTGTGTTTACTCGTTAATTACATAATGTCATGACTATTTTTAAATTTCTTTAGAGCATAAGCAAATTTCTAAAGCTTTATAAAGTAATCTGACCAGAAATTAAAAAAAATTAAAAGAAGAAAGATTCATTAAGATGAGGACATAATTCTCATGTCACACATTTATTTTTTCCATTTTAGATATGAGACAATCTTTGGTATGTCACCTCCCAGCATCCACAAGGTACTGGTAAACATAAAGAAGACTCAGGAGAGGGCGAAGAAGAAGAAGAAGGAGAGAGACAGTGACTCTGAAGAAGACAGTGACCAGGAACACTTCAGATCTCAACCTGAAAGGTATATCATGATTTATTTTTTAGCTCTACTGGTCAGAGACCAGAAGAGCTTATGCGATAGTAATGCGTCCGTCGTCCGTCCGTCTGTCTGTCTGTCTGTAAACAATTTTTCAAAATGCTACTCCTATTACAGTTTTGGTCCGATTTCAATATAACTTGGCACACAAGTAGACTACACTAAGATACATAATTCTGTGCATCAGTTTTTGATTTCGATGAACGGTGTTGCCATGGTTACTAAAAATAGAAATTTCTGTGAAATTTTATTTTAAATTCTACTCGTCCACCAGTTTTGTTCTGATTTCAATATAATGTGGCACACAAGTAGACTACACTAAGATACATAATTCTGTGCATCGGTTTTTGATTTTGATGAACAGTGTTTCCATGGTTGCTAAAAATAGAAATTTCTGTGAAATTCTTTCAAATGCTACTCCTCCTTTAGTTTTGGTCCGATTTTAATATAACTTGGCACACAAGTAGACTACACTAAGATACATAATTCTGTGCATCAGTTTTTATTTTGTTGAGTGTCAAGGATCATTTTTCTATTGATTCCTGTTTTGAAGTCTCAAGTCACAACTGCTACTTTTCTCTTCCTTTGTTTTAAGTATAAACCAGTAGAGCTACAGTCTCGACAGAGACTTCTGGTTATCAATTTTATATCAGTTGGTCAATTAACATATTGTTGAGAAGTGTCACAATTGATCATGAATGTGTTGGCTGCTACAACTTGATGTACATATTATATAAAGCATATAATACATGTATATGCATATTATGTTTGTTGTTATGCTGTTGAATTTACATAGATACCAACCTTGGCATTTTTTGTATGATTCAGTGTGGACGACCTTCTGAGGGACACAGACTCAGAGGATGAGACAGAAACAAAATCCAAACGTAAACCAAGGGAAAAAACTCAGGCTAAGCTGGCCTGGTTACAAGAGGGAGGGGACATCATGGATTTCCTGGACCCAACAGCCTCCAAAAAAGTTCTCGGTAAAACCACTTTGACTTAATTGCTATCAAATTCTACAGAATCTTTACAGGCATGACTTCATTGCTATCAAATTCTAAAGGATTTAAAAAATAAGAAAAAAATCAATGATTGTTTCATTCGGTAGATTATGTTGCAAAACAGAGTCAACGTAAAAATTTACATACATGTACATCATGTTTTATCTACAATTTCTCTTAGCTACCAAACCAGAAGAGAAGAAAGACGTGAAGAAGAGAGAAGCTGCATTTAAGACAGCTCCTGATGGTCGTCTGATTATAACAGAGTCCAGTGATGAAGAAGGTACCCAACAATAGAAAAATCGGACAAGTGTTTATAATTATATTCAGTACTGGGAGAGATGCAATAGGCTCTAAAGAATCCTCAGACAGTGTAGATTTAAGTTTGTTCAAATTATGGACATAATAGGATAGGGAGACACAATATGAGATCAAAGATTGAAATTTCAAAGTTTCTTAAGTACATGAGACCCATACAGTTGTTAAAGAGCAGGGCCTTGATTACTTGTTGAGCATTGTTGTTGTTTTGCCTTTTAGTTACTCTCTTGTCTTCAATGATTTTAGGTCCAGAGAAAATGGGAGAAGATGACGATGACCTTGAAGATTTGTTGAAGGCCATTGAGCAGGGAGCTGGAAATGTCAAGGTAAATAATATTTCAAGGTACTGTAGATTCCTTATTCTTCAGGAGTACTTATTATCACAATATTCCTCTTTAACGTCAAATTGTGAGAATATTTATTAGATTTTGATAAAAAGAATTTACATGGATTTCAGGACCATAAAAAAAACCAAGAAATTTTAATTGGCGAGTGATGCTTCTCGCGGAATTACAGGAATATAATAAATTCCTCTTTTAATAAGAAATTGTCAGTAAGACAAGTCAGAGACTTTTGGTTGAGATATAGGGCATTTTTCCGGGAAATAAAATGAGGGATTTTTTTAATATAGCAGAAAACAAAGAAGAGGAAGATAGAAGATTTAGGTTCAGATGATGAGGCATCAGCACCAAAATATAAAGGTTATAAATAAAATTTATTTAACATAGACTCTGTTCTAGTAATTATTAACTTTTCCAGATAATTGTTAGTTTATTTCCATACTTAAAGTTTTCTAGCATCAAAGCATTAAAAATGCTTAGATACAGATGAGAAGATATTAACTGAAAGTTTGAAAAAGTACATGCATTAACTTCAAATCTGTGTTTATTTAGCTTTAAACAAATTGTTTCTTTATTTAAAATTTCCTGAATTCCTCTTGATTTCCCTTCATTGGTATATAATAATGTAATGATTATTCCATATTAGCTGGAGGAGGGGGTATACACAGACCGCTAGCCAAAGCCAAAAGGTCAGCTCCCCAGGAAGCTGGCAGTGAATACAGAGCCAAGAAAGCGGGAGGGGACATCAAGAAGTCTGGAAGACCAGATCCTTACGCTTATCTTCCTCTGAACTTCCAAGCTCTCAACAAGAGGTAAAGAAAATTTTAAAGGCTTTAGCATTGTGTGCTTGTAGGTGTGATCAAGGTATGAAGGACACAGGATAAACTTTAAACAAGCTAATTAAGAGAATTTGTGTCCTCTGCTTAAGGGAAAAAGAATGAAAAACTTAGATCTAGAAGTAGGTGGGGGGGGTGGGAATCAGGACACATAAAGAGGTGCAGGAGATTACTCGGAATTGGAAAGTCTTGAAAATTTATGATTTTGACCTCAAAATGAATAGTCTTCCTTAGGCCAAAGGAAGTAGTGGTACAAAATATTGGAAAAGATGAAATATTTCCAGATATATTGCACGGAAAGAAAAGATTTTGAACAGACAAAATTAAAAAAAAAAATCGATGACTGACATTTTGTTTGTCAAATTTTAATTTTCTGCCCAATATCTCACGAAATCCTTGAGGTTTTAAAATAAAATTTTACATAACTCCTTTTGGTGCTATGGCAGGGCTCATTGAATATACATGTATGGTGAGCACAAGAATTGATATAAATATCCAGTTTGCAAGATGTTTTGCAAAAAGAAATACTGTGAAACATTGAAAAATTTTTTTTTGCATTTTTTTTAGGAAAAAAGCAAAGATGTCGGGGCGTTTTACAAACTTGGTGAAGGGAGCAAAGAAAGGCGCTAAAAAGGGATTTAAAGGAAAGAAAAAGCCTTGATAATTTATTGACATAACATACAGGACTAAAAATGTTTATTGTTGGATTGTTTCCTTGTTTACAAAATGATTATTGTTTTTAAAATCACTTATTGAAATAATATAATGATATATTTGTGAAAAGGCAAGTATGACAATATTCAAATGAAACTGTAAAGTTTGTGGATTTTATCAAATATGAAATTGATAAAAAGTACTGTAAATGCAGAACATTTGCATAAAAAATTCATGATTTATATAAAAGAAAAACAATTGATAAAATATATAAATACTGAAAGAGATACTCATCTGATTATTGAATAGTTTGAAATTGCAAACACTAAAATACCATAAAAGAATGATATAATGGTTTGCTTTATTTAATTAAGGAACAAATGTCAAATTTTTTGGTTTCATGATGTGATCATGCAATTGATTGGCTTGCGTGAAAATTTGCATATATGCTGAATCCTTCAATACATTCAGGGTTCATCACTCTCAGTTGATTCGATATGCAAGTGCATGCTCTACGTATGAACAATTTCTAAAACGGGGTAAATTAGTCGCAAAAAAGTTGATGAAACAAATTTAAATCTATCAGCAGTCTCTTTAAAGTCATCATTTCGTAAGTTCTGTGGTCGATTCAATGACTTTTGCTGCAAACACAATTTATGATTGAGTCAAATGCTGTCCGACGTTTTTCATACTAATTGTTAGTCCATTATTATGATTTGCTGGTAAACAGAAGAAGAATTAATTTTATACACTGAATTGACGACAAATTTTTCTGTTATTCTGTTTCCCAATCATGACAAGGAGCACACAGCGGGTATGACCGATCGGCAGGGGATGCTCACTCCTCCATGGCATATGATCCCACTTCTGATGTTTTTGAGGTTCGTGTTTGCCTTGTTCCTATTTAGTATTGTTTTATGGAATTTTGATCTTGAATGCTATTCGTTTTTAGCTCTACTGGTCAGAGACCAGAAGAGCTTATTCGATGGTAATGCCTCCATCGTCCGTCCGTCTGTCTAGCTGTCCGTCTGTCTGTAAACAATTTTACAAAATGCTACTCCTCCTAAAGTTTTGGCCTGATTTCAATATTACTTGACACACAAGTAGACTACACTAAGATACATAATTATTTTTTGATTTCGATGAAGGGTATTGCTGTTGTTCTGTGAATTATTTTCAAAATGTTACTACAAATACAGTATTAATCTGATTTTAATTTAATGTAGCATGCAAGTAGACTACACTGAGATACCTTAAATTATCAGTTTTGTGTCTTTGATTTTGATGAACAATATTACCAAGGTAGCTAGAATTAAAAATTCTGTAAAATTTTATTAAAAGCCTCTACTACATTATTGCAGTCTTGCAACAAAAAGAGACTTAATCAAGGATCTTTATTTTATTTTTTGAATTTATAATGTTTTATGTCCCAACTACTACTTTTCTTTGCCTTTATTATAACTACAAACCAGTAGAGCTACAGTCTCGACAGAGACTTCTGGTATTCCATATTACTTTTTAATTTCACTAGATAATTACCCGCGCAAGCGCGGGAAATTGAATTTATACATAGAACTTTACCATTTACAACAGAAAATTATATATTGTAGTTAGAATTTGTAGATTTTACTGACAGACTACAGGCTTACAGAGGGAAGAAATACTTCAAAAGTCCGCATGAAAGAAATATTAATGTACGTCACCATTCCCACCCACTTTGTGTGAAAACTTTGAAAATAAAAAATTCTTCAAGGTCAAGATCTAGTAAATGGAAGGTGCCTACAGATTTTTCAAATTTAAGAAATTAATTCCTTTCATGATGCTTTATAATATTAGCTTGGTTGAAATAGATGTTTCGGGGCATAATCTGCAGAAAAACAAAGCGAAAAACCATTTTTTTAAACTGTCATTTTCAATGAAAAATTAAGAAAACCAGTATTCAAAATGGGAGTTTTTTCCATATCAGACAAAGAAAATGTATCCAGATTGCCTACGGTTTTTCATAAAACGGTTACTTTTATGTTCGTGGTCTCTACTTTAAAATAATGTCAAATTTAAGATAGGTATCGGGACTTCTTTTCATGTGATTTCAAATTGAATTCCATAAGAATACTTTATTTTCTACATAATTCTGTTAGAGCCGTAAAGTACGGGAAAAAGAAAGTTAAAAGTGATTATGACGTCATAATGGATTTAGCACTGAAAAGTTATTCTAAAGTCATTTACTAGATCTTGACCTTAATTGACGTTTATGTCTTCAACATGTTCAAAACTTCATACAATGTTATGGATATTGCACTTCAAATGTTCTTATTTCATTTTCATGAAGGATAAAAGCAACGAATATACATAATATACATTATTGATTTTGGGGAGTTGGGGGAGGGGTAAAAATTCACAGGTACTTGGGTCTTGGTTTATAATTATATATGTACCCTTATTGATACATAAAAAGGCCTCCCCCCACTTTTTTCCCACCAATACTTTTACTATTGGAAATGTTCAGTGAAAGGCTGGTTGCCCCCCCCCCTATACATGTTATACTACAGGAAATTCATATAAGCTTAAGGGAAATGTAGTGTTGAATACCAAAAATTTGGTTCTGAAAGAAATTGGCATTGGAGGAAGACTTTTTTTTAGAGAGAAAAAAGCTGAAATATCTTATTTATATATATATATATATATATATATATATATATATATATATATATATATATATATATATATATATATATATATATATATAAGGAATAACTGTCTTAAATTCATGAAGTGATCAGTGGATTGGCTTGTGTGATAATTTGCATAAACGCCGAAGGCGTTTATGCATAAAATTATCACACAAGCCAATCCATTGATCATCTTCATGAATTTGAAAAATCTGACAGTTATTCCTTATATTTTGCTTTGATTCCGCCAATCCACGGGCTAGCCTGCTTCTCTCTAGGTGTTGTCCCGTCTTGCACGTGGTTTTTTTTGGAACCGCGCCAAAACATTCATGAGGAAATCAATTACATTTACAATTGATAATTTTATCTCGGACAAAGACATTGGAAATGTAAATATATATATATATATATATATATATATATATATATATATATATATATATATATATATATATATATATATATATGATTTCCATGAATTCACAGTGGTCGGTATAGTAAAAATAATTAAAAAGAAAACACGAAGACAACAAAGTAAAGCATTAGCGCTTTCATTTAAAAATGCTTTACAATCAAGTTTTTTAACTGTCACATAGTAACGCCTACATAATAATTAGCGAAAAACGTAACACAGTGATTATGACGTACGTAATTCTAGCCAGCAGTTATTAGGGGAAAGTCAAACAATGCTATTTAGCTTTGGTTTTAAAGTAGTAATAAAGTGTTTACTTTTTCTCTTCGTTGAATTTGGTTTCCAGACATCTTATAGAACGGGAAAACGGTAAATTGTCTCTTCCCGCATATATCTAAATGTTCACTAAGTTTAATTTGTCTGTATTGCGGGTTATTAATATGCTGTTTGTGGACTCTTATCCGAGCTCTCAGTGTAGTGCTAATTTCTCCGATTTAAAATTCGTTACAACCCGGGCATGTTATGACATAAATTAGGTTCTTAGTTTCACAGGACATGTCAGCATTTACAGTGAAATTTCGGCTCCGGAAGTCGTAGCTGGTTCCCTCCAAAATATAGTCGCAGGTACCGCATCTCGGGTCATTGCATTTTGTTACAGAACAATTCTTTTCCTTGAAACTGGATGTGCACAGAATTCTTTTTAAATTTTTAGCCTTGCGTTTGCTATTTATAAATTGAACATTTCAGTAAATTGTGTTTGTGTTCTCATCCTCCTTTAGTATCAGGTTTAATTGTTTTACCACTGGTGTTAGGTTTTGGTTCCGTGGATTGTGGGTATGAACAAAAGGTATAATTTGTTTTTCTTTCCGATTGTCACGTGTCGTAAGAAGTTGTGTTCTTTCATAAGACTTAGCCTTTTTTAAACCATCATTCACTAGTCATTTCTAATAGGGTATTTACGTTTCACAAGAAAGGATTTTAATTCCTCTAGTCGTAAATCCCTTGTGTTTTCCTCACTTACTATGGTGCAAACTCTTCTTGCCAGATTATATGGTATTGCGCTCTTAGTATGGTTTGGATGACATGAGCCGAAGTGTAAATACTGATGTGTATCGGTGGCTTTCAGTAGTTATCCTTGTGTTCTTTTTCTCCACTAACACATCAAGAAATGGTAACTTTTCTTCATTCATCTCTAAAGTGAATTGAATATTGGAGTTTAACCCGTTTAGTATTTTGTGAAATTGCGTTAATTTCTCCATGTCGCCGTGCCAAATAATGAAGCAATCGTCCAGGAATCTTTTCCAGTTTGTTTCTATCAAATCAGCAAATTCTTCTCCCCATACTTTAACAAGTTCACTTTTGAGTAACGTTTCAAGGTAGCCTAAAGTTAAGGTTGCATATGTTGGCGCTACCTTGGTACCCATTGCAGTGCCTTTGGTTTGGATGTAATGGTTTTCGGCAAATGCAAAAGAATTGTTATTAAGTACTAATTTCAATCCTTCCAAAATAAAATCATGTTGAAATCTGCTGTTGATCATATCCGGGTATTTTTCCATCCAAAACTTTACAGCCTGTATTCCTTTGTGTATAAGCTCACAACATCAAAGGTAACCAGTTTTGCATCTTTGTTGACATTACTGGGGAGGTGGTTTAGAAAGTCAAGATCATCTCTAGCATAGCTAGTTACCTTTTTACAGAGAGGTTTCAAGAGAATATCCAGTAATTGACTGATTCTCTGTGTAGGTGCATTAGGTCCTCCAACTATCGGTCTAAAACTCAGGTCTACTGGATCTGGCAGATGATGTATTCCTTGTTTTGATTTTTGATAGCTTCCTTTATTATAGAGGATTTATGCACTTTAGGAAGTCCATAAAATTGGCTTTCCCGGAAGTCGAAATTAACTAGATAGTCCTTCTCTTTTTCTGTTACGTCTGGGCATAGGGGTCCATGAATTAGACTTTTTATTTTCTTCATGGTTTGTCTATCATCATTTCCATGAATTTGTTTGTAAAAATTGTTATCCTGCAACATGTCCATAATTTTACTCTTGTAAAAATGGTTGTTCATAATAACAACTGCGCCCCCTTTGTCGGCCTCTTTGATCACAATATTTGGACCTGTTGAAAGATTTCTCAGTGCCTTTTCTTCCTCTTTAGAAAGATTTGCCTTTATGTGATGAAAATTCATAGGTAAAGAAATATTTTCAAGTGTTTCACAGACAACATCAAGTGTCCGATTCCTACCTTTCTTCGGATTAAATGATGATTTATTTCTAACAAGATCACTTTCTATGGAAATATTCAGACAATCTCAAACGTCTAGTGTATGCTTTGACATCCGTTTTTAATTCCTGATTATTAGCCTGTGGCGTTGGCGTATATTTTAACCCTTTCAGCAATAATTTTATCTCAGTTTCTGTCAGTTCTCTGCTGGATAAATTTAATATTTTAGGGTCTATTTGGTTGTTTTCTTTAGTCGATTTAGATGTTTTCTCACTTCCAACACTTTGAGTATTTACCATTTGGGTTTGTATTTTTGTCCCTGGTTCGGCTTGCCTCCCTTTAAAAAATGATTCTGTGCACCTTTCCCTATATATGTAACACGATCATTCCTGTAGTAATCGTTTGTACTAATACCGGTGTTTCCTCCGTAGTTAGGGTTTTGGGTATCTCCTACATTGTGTTTTCTCGGATATTGTGGCTTCCCATATTTATTTTTGTTTTAACGGAATGCAAAGTTATTTGTCTTTTTTCCGTTGTTTATTTTCTTTAATGGTCGATTAGGGTGCTGAGGATATGAAATATATATATATATATATATATATATATATATATATATATATATATATATATATATATATATATATATATATATATATGTGTGTGTGTGTGTGTGAAAATTATTTTAAATAAATAAAAACACAGAGAACGAGTAAAACATAAGCGCTTTCATTTCTTCTTCATGATGTTTTACAATACTCATGGTAACTTCTATTGTGAAGTCATAATAACTTAACGTTAACAAGTCTTTGATTGACGTCATATTTTTCCCGTACTTTCACAGAACAATGCATAAACAAAGCATACAATAACGAAGCAATAAATGTGACTCAGTAACATAATTTACATGTGAAGAAACAATTCTTTTACATTAAACTATTTAATTTAGGTTTGAAAGTCCTTATAAAATGTCTTTCTTTATCACGTCTTTTGATTGTGTTAGAGTTGTGCAGTTTATAAAATGGAAAGACAGTAAAAGTTCTATTTCCACATACGTCTAAGTGTTCACTGACTTTGAGTTTGCGATATTGCGGTATGTTTATTTGTTGTTTATGTACTCTGATCCTTTCCCGCAGGGTACTTCCCGTCTCGCTGATATTATACTACAGTTCCCCGCAACCGGAACATGTTATAACGTATATAACATTTCTAGTTTGACATGACATGTTTTTATTAACAGTAAACTGTTTCCCGTTAAAGTTGAAACTTTGTCCTTGTCGTATGTATGGGCAGGTACCACAACGCGGATCCTGGCACTTGGTCACATGAAATTCTGTCGTTTCTTTAAATTCTCACACAGTCTCACACAGTCTTCTTTTAACTATATAATATCATTTTTCACTGTGACACGTAATTACAATGTAAATAAATGTTATTCTTATTTCATAACATCTTGAATAAAATTGTAAAAGGTCTTTTTTGGTATCTTTTTGTCTTTACATTTTGCATCTCAATAATTTAAAGTTATGTTGATCCCTAAAGGTGATGGACAAGGGCACACAATTAGCAAATCTCCATCTCTTAAATCTCACAATAATACAAATGTGAAGGGAATTTGTTGAAAATATTTGACAAATGTACAGTTGTACAACCCCATGATTACATTCTTTGCCGTGACGTGTAAAATAACGTATTCATTTTTTTCCTTCTTCCGTTAAGATAGTTAATGAATTTACTTAATGTAATAAACAATTAATCCTATTTCTTTTTAAAAAAGAAAACTGTTCTGATATATACAGTCCAAATACTGAAACATGATTTATTATATCAATTTTTTTTTAATAACGCCCGATAATTGTAATTGTTATATATGTAGATAACAAAAAGTATTCAAGCTCAAAAGTCAATTCAAACAAGACATATCAAGTGTAGAGAAAACAGACGTCTAAAACATCAGAGGTAGGATTAGGTCCCATGGAGGAGTGATCATTCCTGTCGACGGGTAAGACTCCAGCTAACCGTGGCCATTGATTTACGATGAATGACTATAGAAAAATCTCCATACCAGCATGTTAGATAGAATTCTGTTTTTTTTTCTTAGTATAACACACACTCTGCCACTTCCCTGTGCATATAAAAAAGAGCGTTGGATGTCAGAGCCATCTTGGATTATGGAAAGATATGGTTGCATGCCACGGCTTCATGCTCCCTTGTCTCTAGAAATTGTGCAAGATTTAATATATGGAAAACTAAAGTCAAAATACATCCATGCAGTCCTCATTGTCATGCTGGCGGGGATGCCGGTCCGTTATAACTCCTGCATACAGCCGACATATGAACATAAATTGATTTCAAATCCGACAACAGAATAAGAACAAACGGCACAACCAAACACACGATACCTACGTATCCCATCGTTTCTGAAGACGGTCGATTATCCTGTGCACTTGTTTTTGTTCGTATATAAGAATTAGTCGTCTTTTTATCTACATATAAAGCTTTAGAAATATTCTTCACCGCCTCCTCTATATAACGAGTGTTTGAAGTATTTATGTAAGAGGTTTGTTCATTACATGCAGAGGGTAATGGAGTAATAGGCACTTGTACAGTAACTGTAAAGGGAGCAAAAGAAGTCACGATTGCTGTAACCGCGTCTTCTGTGACGTATTCTGTCCTTTCGATATATTGCGTCACCGTGACGTTTTCTGTCTTTGTGATGTTTTCTTTTACTGTGACATAATCCGTTATGGTGACGTTTTCCGTCATAGTAAAATTTACAGTGAGTGTGACGTCTACAATTTGTGTGACCTCATCTGTTATTGTGACATTTTGCGTCACTGTAGTGCTTTCTATGACAGTAACATTTTCCACAGTTGTATAGTTGTAGCAGCTGGTTGGCATATACACATAGGAAGGAGAAACTGACACTATCGGATTTTCTGGAAAAAAAGTGAAAGATTTACAATTTATTATATACCCATCAATTTCCTTGTTTTTATTACTGTTAATTTTACAGAGTTTGATCCGATTTTCCGGATTACCACACTGTGGTTTTCTGAATCCATATCACCACTCTCTGAAACTGATGACGTAGCACGCAAAAACATGACGTTCTTTTTCTTGCGCGTTAAAAAGTCCCTTGTTATTATGCTTTGTTTTATGTATAAATATTATACAATTGATCTCTAAAGTTTTATTCTGCTATATTTAGCTAGTTATAAGGGGGTATATAATAAATTTATCATTATAACAGTAACTTGATCCGAAGAGCCGTATCACGTCTCGTTCGGTTGACAGGCGCGGATCATCAGATCAAACTCGACGCTTCGGGTCTCGTTAGATCTGATGATCCACGCCTGTCAACTCGACGTGATACGACCCTTCGGCTCAAGTTACTGTTATAATAATATATATATTTATTGATTGACATAGGCGGGGATTTGATATATGTGTCGTTTACCGATTTTTTTTTGTAAAAATATGGGGGCCGAGTGGGGTTTTATTGTGTGAAAACTACAATAGCGAAACTCTTCATTCTTATACAATATATAACTTACACTAACTTCAGTGTACATGCAAAGATTGTGGGAAATCTACCGTCCAGGTATTTTTGAAGGACCATCTCAAAATACAGGTACATTTCATAGGCGCTCCCCATGTAATTCTGTAAATGACGTATGATAAGTATATATAGGTCGACCCCTCTATAGTATAAAATATCCAAGGCCAGTAAGTGGGCGCCATTGTGGATTTCGCCTGGGACCTCTGACTGACTTACTTCAAGGGCTTCTGGGATATACTGGGCTGTTCATCAGAAACGGGTAACTCTAATTTATTGAAATAAAATATTTGCAATCTTTTATCCAGCACCATTCCGTCGCTTTCTCTTGTTTTCAAACATTTTTCAATTACTCCGTCACACATAGCTGATCTCGGCCGGAAGAAGTCGATTTCGTCGATTTTCAACAACTCGTACGAAAATAACTTTCGGAAGTTTGACAATATTTAGTGGGGGAAAGTACATCTATAGGCGCTTGGTTTCAGGATGATGTATTTTGTGTATGTGTTTTTTGGTGTATCTGAATACCCTCATTAAAATAAAAATGAAAATTCGCTGAAATTAGCTATATATAGTATTTTATACTATAGAGGGGTAGACCTATATATACTTATCACACGTCATTTAAAGAATTACATGGGGAGCGCCTATGGTACATTTACTAAAGGATTATATAGGAAAGTGCCCATTTTTAGCACTTTAACGCAAATTATACAAATACTACAATAGAGTTTTTGTTCAAACTATAATATTTACATTCGCTGCGTTTTTCTACTAAGCCAACTGTGAAATTGATTTGAAAACCGTTTTCGTGTATGCTCACGCGTAGAAATATACACGGAGAAACGTGCGTTCACGTGACGTCACAATGAGAATGCAGCGACGTTAGTAGAAATGCAACAATATAGGACAGAGAGAAATCCAAATATTGAGTATATTTTAGTTGCTTTCAATCATGTAAAATGTAAATATAAGGAATGTTTTTAAGTTTTGTGTGAATTATTGGTGTGAGAATCACACAGACTTGCACGTAGGCATATTTTTCATGAAGCGCTAGCGCGCTTCATGAAATATGCCTTCATGACAAGTCTGTGTGATTCACACACCAATAACTCACACAAAACCTTAAAAACATTCCTTAATTATACGATGAGTAATACTATATTGCACATTATATGTGAGAAACACAAAATTCTACCGTCTTGTTACCAGAGGGGGCATCTCAAAATGCCCAAAATTAACGAATTTTCATATTTCTACAGTTTATTACAAAATATGATGGATACAAAGCAAATTTTACAAAAATATAACAAAAATGATGGATACATTCTTAAATTTCTATGTTTTAAATTTCAAGACCATATGTTTATTACTTTTTCATTAACATTTTTATTACCATTTCTTTTAGAGCTTCACTTTATCATAACGTCAAAAACACATTATCACGACGTCAATATACCTATCAATTGAAAAATCGTTTTAAAAATCGGTTATTCAAAATCTTTAATAAAATTTTAAATGCAAATCGCACAACTACAGATACTAATCATTAAAATAAAAAAAGTTTCATGACGAACGTTTAAAGGACCAGAGAGAACACTCGCGGACAAAATTCGTCGCTTTTTACAGGTTTCCATTTCAACGGTAGACATATTGGAACTGAACGACCTCACTGCACAACTACAACCAGAGATCGTCCTTTGAGGAACATTTCAGGAAGATTGTCCCAGCCATCTCCGAGAAACAGCCTGGATAAAAAAAACATGCGTACAATATCAATATGTCGTCCCCGACTTCGTTCGGGGCAACATAATAATAGGTTAGAAACTAGAGCAAAGCTCGTTGCAAACAACGAGTAGGTCTTCCGCCGGTTAGACCGAAAGTAACTTTTGTGTATTACAAAAATGTGTAATAAGACCTAAAAATGGTTTTAATCCTCTAAATATATGTTTATTAGTTTAGAAATAAGCCTTTTTGTTACTTCCAGTTTGACCGGAAGTGACGACGACGGACAGAAATTTGTTTTTATGCTCCCAGTGACAGATGTTACCCAAAAACTTGTTAAGAATGGCAAAAATATGCATTTTCTGACTACATCCGGTTTGTCTGGAAGGAACGTCGCCGGACGTTTTTTGATGACGCCATTAGATTAAGCTTGATATTTTAAACAACTTTGCTTGTTTCACATATTACAAATTCTCAATACTTTTTTAGATATAAAGAAAAAACTTTTGGCCCCTCTAGGTTCTTAATTTTAGGGGCCAGCCCCTTTTTGAGATTTCATTTGAAAGGTCTTGGAATTCTACACTTCTTTTGATCTATATGTTTTCACAAAATATTTCCAGGTTAAAAGATATCGTAGAAAAAGTGGTAAAAATTTTGAAATTCGCGATAGGACAATTTTCGGGCCAATATAATCATGACTGTAAGGGGTAGGGTGCTAGAGAAAGGAGAAATGAAATATTTTAAATGAGCACCAATGGCAAAGGCATGGTTCGGCGTATCAAAACAAAAAACAATCTCAGGTAGTAAAGATTCAAATTTGTTTAAAATATACTTTGTTGGCAGTGACGTATATTCTACATAAGCAAACAGGCTGTAGCCTACACATCATGTTCTCAGGAATAAAAATTTGGTTGAGTAAAGAGTTGGGTAGTTGATAATAAATCTCACAGTACCTATTAATTTATTTTATTGCAACTGCCAAAAAAGATTTTTAGAAATCCGCACTTTTATACTTATCCGATTATGTTTACAGTTTTTCTCTATATTCAAGAACAAAATTATTCCCTTAGCTTGAAATTTTTTCAAGCCAAAGTTCAAATGTTATTAATATTGAAAAGTCTTTATCAGAAAATTTCATCGAAAACAACAGGGGTTTATAATAAGTGCAGGAAACGAAAATGATAACTTGAATTATATTTTGTTGGTAGGAAATTCAACGTTTTGATCGATTTTTTATTATTCGGTAAGGAAAGGAAGTTCCCACATTTTTCTCAGCAAATATCGAGTAAAACGATAATTAAGAGTGTTCAGTTTTGTTAAGCGGTCTTCATTACGCATTACGTCGTCTACCTGATACATTCACAAGGCTCAAGAGGTTTCGTTACTGGACAAGGATTGCTTAATTCTCCTTGGCACCTGATCCTACTTCGGGCATTTTAGGGGGACGGTATTCTGCACTGTTTATAATCTGTATTCTATTATTTTTTTTTCTTTTTTGTAACCGACGTTTTGTGGCAACTTATTACCTTTTTTGTGTTTGATTTAAAATCTGGTCATTCCAAGAAATTGCGATATATATATATATATATATATATATATATATATATATATATATATATATATATATATATATATATATATATATATATATATATATATATATATATATATATACAGTGCCCACTGTCCAATCCGACAACTGTGCAATCCGGCACACTGGCACTTCCGACGTAAATCTTTATTCCCAAAAAAATCTCTATATAACTTATATAGAAAAATACTTTACAATCCGACCACTGTACATTCCGAATTCGGACACCTCTTTGTAAACACAGCTTATTAATTGCATTGCAGTTTCACCTGTGTTATCCGACATAATTACACGGCTGGTTAAACCCCAGGTAGGTATATCATAATTAGCCGCTGGCCAATTACGGGTCCCAGCTGTGATTTTAAAGTCCCGTTTGGTCAATTGGTCAGCTGAGAATGTAGTCAGTGATTCATGTTGAAGTTTGCAGGTGTTTTGTTTGTGTACACAATAATTGATTAAAACTCAAATTAAAAAAGACAAATCCATTCTCTTTGTTGGTATTATTTTTACACGAAAATGGCTTCAACGCCTCAGAAAAGAAAACTGGTATGTGAAATGTCGCCTTCTCCTAAAAGGAAAAGAATTGATTTGGGACTGGAAAAAAAAATTGAATTAATAAAAAAATCAGAGTCGTTTCCAAAACCAAAACAAGAACAGCTTGCGAAAGAATTCGGAGTTGGACGTACCACTGTTTCGGACATTTTGAAACGTAAGACTTTTTTAATGGAACAATATGAAGGAAACATTTCATCCAAGCGAAAACGATTTACATCTGGGTCAAAGTTTTTTGAATTAAATGAATTGGTGTTCAAATGGTTTGGACAAGCTAGGGCAAAAAATATACCGCTAAGCGGCCCGTTAATACAGGCAAAGGCTATTGAATTCGCCGCCGAGCTTGGGCTGGATGAATTCAAAGCATCTAACGGTTGGCTCGAGAGTTGGAAAAATAAATACTCTATAGGTTTTTTTTAAAATCTGTGGTGAAAGTGCAAGTGTCAATATTGAGTGTGTTAATGAATATCAGTCTAGAATTCCGGATCTCGTGCGTGGTTATTCAGCTCAAAATATTTTCAACTGTGATGAAACCGGTTTATTTTTCAGAGCGATGCCTGATAAAACATTTGCCGAAAAAGGGAAAGAATGCAAAGGGGGAAAATTAGCTAAAGAAAGAATAACAGTCATGATGTGTTGAAGTTGTACTGGAGAAAAACTAAAACCGTTAGTTATTGGTAAAGCCCGCAAGCCCCGTTGTTTTGGCAGTCTTGACCCGTCAAAACTTCCCGTTATTTGGCGCTCAAACAAAAAATCATGGATGACCGGGGAAACGTTTAATTTCAACGGTAGACATATTGGAACTGAACGACCTCACTGCACAACTACAACCAGAGATCGTCCTTTGAGGAACATTTCAGGAAGATTGTCCCAGCCATCTCCGAGAAACAGCCTGGATAAAAAAAACATGCGTACAATATCAATATGTCGTCCCCGACTTCGTTCGGGGCAACATAATAATAGGTTAGAAACTAGAGCAAAGCTCGTTGCAAACAACGAGTAGGTCTTCCGCCGGTTAGACCGAAAGTAACTTTTATGTATTACAAAAATGTGTAATAAGACCTAAAAATGGTTTTAATCCTCTAAATATATGTTTATTAGTTTAGAAATAAGCCTTTTTGTTACTTCCAGTTTGACCGGAAGTGACGACGACGGACAGAAATTTGTTTTTATGCTCCCAGTGACAGATGTTACCCAAAAACTTGTTAAGAATGGCAAAAATATGCATTTTCTGACTACATCCGGTTTGTCTGGAAGGAACGTCGCCGGACGTTTTTTGATGACGCCATTAGATTAAGCTTGATATTTTAAACAACTTTGCTTGTTTCACATATTACAAATTCTCAATACTTTTTTAGATATAAAGAAAAAACTTTTGGCCCCTCTAGGTTCTTAATTTTAGGGGCCAGCCCCTTTTTGAGATTTCATTTGAAAGGTCTTGGAATTCTACACTTCTTTTGATCTATATGTTTTCACAAAATATTTCCAGGTTAAAAGATATCGTAGAAAAAGTGGTAAAAATTTTGAAATTCGCGATAGGACAATTTTCGGGCCAATATAATCATGACTGTAAGGGGTAGGGTGCTAGAGAAAGGAGAAATGAAATATTTTAAATGAGCACCAATGGCAAAGGCATGGTTCGGCGTATCAAAACAAAAAACAATCTCAGGTAGTAAAGATTCAAATTTGTTTAAAATATACTTTGTTGGCAGTGACGTATATTCTACATAAGCAAACAGGCTGTAGCCTACACATCATGTTCTCAGGAATAAAAATTTGGTTGAGTAAAGAGTTGGGTAGTTGATAATAAATCTCACAGTACCTATTAATTTATTTTATTGCAACTGCCAAAAAAGATTTTTAGAAATCCGCACTTTTATACTTATCCGATTATGTTTACAGTTTTTCTCTATATTCAAGAACAAAATTATTCCCTTAGCTTGAAATTTTTTCAAGCCAAAGTTCAAATGTTATTAATATTGAAAAGTCTTTATCAGAAAATTTCATCGAAAACAACAGGGGTTTATAATAAGTGCAGGAAACGAAAATGATAACTTGAATTATATTTTGTTGGTAGGAAATTCAACGTTTTGATCGATTTTTTATTATTCGGTAAGGAAAGGAAGTTCCCACATTTTTCTCAGCAAATATCGAGTAAAACGATAATTAAGAGTGTTCAGTTTTGTTAAGCGGTCTTCATTACGCATTACGTCGTCTACCTGATACATTCACAAGGCTCAAGAGGTTTCGTTACTGGACAAGGATTGCTTAATTCTCCTTGGCACCTGATCCTACTTCGGGCATTTTAGGGGGACGGTATTCTGCACTGTTTATAATCTGTATTCTATTATTTTTTTTTCTTTTTTGTAACCGACGTTTTGTGGCAACTTATTACCTTTTTTGTGTTTGATTTAAAATCTGGTCATTATAAATTATATATATATATATATATATATATATATATATATATATATATATATATATATATATATATATATATATATATATATATATATATACAGTGCCCACTGTCCAATCCGACAACTGTGCAATCCGGCACACTGGCACTTCCGACGCAAATCTTTATTCCCAAAAAATTCTTTATATAACTTATATAGAAAAATACTTTACAATCCGACCACTGTACATTCCGAATTCCGACAACTCTTTGTAAACACGGCCTATTAATTGCATTGCAGTTTCACCTGTGTTATCCGACATAATTACACGGCTGGTTAAACCCCAGGTAGGTATATCATAATTAGCCGCTGGCCAATTACGGGTCCCAGCTGTGATTTTAAAGTCCCGTTTGGTCAATTGGTCAGCTGAGAATGTAGTCAGTGATTCATGTTGAAGTTTGCAGGTGTTTTGTTTGTGTACACAATAATTGATTAAAACTCAAATTAAAAAAGACAAATCCATTCTCTTTGTTGGTATTATTTTTACACGAAAATGGCTTCAACGCCTCAGAAAAGAAAACTGGTATGTGAAATGTCGCCTTCTCCTAAAAGGAAAAGAATTGATTTGGGACTGGAAAAAAAAATTGAATTAATAAAAAAATCAGAGTCGTTTCCAAAACCAAAACAAGAACAGCTTGCGAAAGAATTCGGAGTTGGACGTACCACTGTTTCGGACATTTTGAAACGTAAGACTTTTTTGATGGAACAATATGAAGGAAACATTTCATCCAAGCGAAAACGATTTACATCTGGGTCAAAGTTTTTTGAATTAAATGAATTGGTGTTCAAATGGTTTGGACAAGCTAGGGCAAAAAATATACCGCTAAGCGGCCCGTTAATACAGGCAAAGGCTATTGAATTCGCCGCCGAGCTTGGGCTGGATGAATTCAAAGCATCTAACGGTTGGCTCGAGAGTTGGAAAAATAAATACTCTATAGGTTTTTTTTAAAATCTGTGGTGAAAGTGCAAGTGTCAATATTGAGTGTGTTAATGAATATCAGTCTAGAATTCCGGATCTCGTGCGTGGTTATTCAGCTCAAAATATTTTCAACTGTGATGAAACCGGTTTATTTTTCAGAGCGATGCCTGATAAAACATTTGCCGAAAAAGGGAAAGAATGCAAAGGGGGAAAATTAGCTAAAGAAAGAATAACAGTCATGATGTGTTGTAGTTGTACTGGAGAAAAACTAAAACCGTTAGTTATTGGTAAAGCCCGCAAGCCCCGTTGTTTTGGCAGTCTTGACCCGTCAAAACTTCCCGTTATTTGGCGCTCAAACAAAAAATCATGGATGACCGGGGAAACGTTTAAGGACTGGATATTCGGTGTAAATAAAGAAATGAAAAGACAAAGCAGAAAAATTCTTCTTTTTCTGGATAATGCCACATCTCACCCACATGATTTAAAATTAAGAAATATAACTCTGAAATATTTTCCACCGAATACAACATCCAAGTTACAACCTCTTGATCTGGGGATCATACGTGCGTTTAAGGCTCGTTATAGGAAACGTATGACGGGACATCTCTTATCAAAAATGGACACATGTAAAACTGCTGCGGAATTGACAAGAAATGTCAGTGTACTTGATGCAATACACTGGATCAACAAGGCATGGGATGAGACAAAACAAACCACAATTGAAAGTTGTTTCCGCGACGCAGGTTTCCCGGTTGAAATTACCGAATCTTCATCATCTGAGATTTCTGACGATGACGACGACGATGATCTACCTTTAAGCATCTTAAAAACGAAATATGAAATGGCGGACGAAAACAACTTGGACATAATAACAGAGACGGAAAATGACTTGGAAACAGAAGAGACGTATGATGGAGACTGGGAAACAAAGATATTGTCTGAATATAAAAACGACAATACAAAAAATGCAAGCAGTGATTCTGAAGATTCCGGTGATGAAATTATTCAGACTGATCTGACCTATAACAATGTTCTTGACATGCTCAAAGAAATGGGCAAATTTGCAATTGCTAAGGACGCCCGATATTTCGAAAGCATCCAGTATCTTACAACTCTGACGGAAGAGACTTTAATTAAACAGCGACTTAACAAAAAACAGACAACAATTGACACTTTTTTCACCAAACCTCAGGAACTGTAACTATACGTTGCATTGTTTATTGTCTGAAACTGTAAATAGAAATGTACCATGTCATTTAATTATTTATTGAAATAAAATCACATCTTCATGTATAAATTTTTTATATGAAATAAATATGGAGGCCATAATCAAAGATGTACCTTTTACTGATAATGTTGGATCTAATGCCATACTTGACAATGTGACAGAAATAGCCAACACTGAGTAATCCGACACACTGTTTAATCCGACATAAATTTAATTTCCCATGGCATGTCGGATAAGACAGGTTTCACTGTATATATATATATATATATATATATATATATATATATATATATATATATATATATATATATATATATATATATATATATATTGCTTAAATAAATTTATTATATACTTCTATTTATTATATAAAATTTAAGAAAAATCCAGTGTTTTGGTACAGTAAAATATATCCTATGAAAAAAAGTCAGAAATCACAAATCTCGAAAATCATTTTTACTGTTAGCGCTTTCTGCCAAATGGATCTTTCAAAAAGATGTAACCGAAATCCCATTTGATTTTGTCTAATAATTCATGAGTTATTGAAGCTCATATGACGATACCCCCCAAAAGTAAAAATAGAAAACATTATCTTGAATGTCTCTCCCGCTCATCTGACATGAGCCTTATTTCTCCTTTGCATGGAATTCATTAGATTACTTATCTTTCAAACCCTGGCTATATTAAATTGGGCATGTGTAATCACGTCAAAAAATTAGTCATTAGACGTGCGCATGCGCCAGTGAGAGGAACATAACAGTAAGTTGACCGGCTCAAAAAACCAAATTGCGGAAATATTTTCTTTCAATTTTTGTGTGAATGTAATGATAATAACAGTATACTGTATAAAAGGCGGTTTTTGTGGTAGTAAGGTGGCAATTTAGGAGATGGTAGGACGAACAACCCGCTCGCAACATGACTCTGTTTCGCGTTAACATCATCGTCACGGTTGATTGAAAACCATTCAAGGTCCTCTCTGACAACGGGTAACAAGTTTTATGGGAGAAATTTTACAAGAAACTGCTTAGTTACCCGTCGTTACCTTTTTCATTGATTAGGCAATTCGAAAACCAGACCTCAGGGAACTTCCGTAAACTGTACCAAGATTGCAAGAAATTCATATCGTCTCTAAATATTGAAAAACAGTGTGTATACCTCAGATGAATCGAATAGTGCAACACGATTTGTTGGCAAACTCGTCGTCATCAAATTGCACGTGTTTTGGGCATTTTAGCGTTTTCCCTACGTGACGTCATACAATTTACGGTTGAGTAATTCTTAACACTGATTTTGGTGCATAGAAACTAAATTTCTCATCTTACCAATTTTCGTAATTTTCGGTCATGCGGTCAAAATTTTTTGGAATATTATGTTACCCTGCGTTTCTTTTTCCTTTCAGTATATTATTATTTTTCACTGTGACACGTAATTACAATGTAAATAAATATTATTCTTATTTCATAACATCTTGAGTAAAATTGTAAAAGGTCTTTTTTGGTATCTTTTTGTCTTTACATAAAGTTATGTTGATCGCTAAAGGTGATGGACAAGGGCACACAATTAGCAAATCTCCATCTCTTAAATCTCAAAATAATAAAAATGTGAAGGGAATTTGTTGAAAATATTTGACAAATGTACAGTTGCACAACCCCATGATTACATTCTTTGCCGTGACGTGTAAAATAACGTATTCATTTTTTTCCTTCTTCCATTAAGATAGTTAATGAATTTACTTAATGTAATAAACAATTACTCCTATTTCTTTTTAAAAAAGAAAACTGTTATGATATACATGTATACAGTCCAAATACTGAAACATGACTTATTGAGGTCTTTTCTCATATAAATTTTTTTAATAACGCCCGATAATTGTAATGTGTTATATTATACAATTATTTAATGCCTGAGCAGTCAGTAGACCAGAATATTTTTCTCAAGGTGCAGGGAACAGCTCAGTGTGTTCTATTGCCCGAGGCCAGCGGCCGAGGGCAATAGAACACACTGAGCTGTTCCCTGCACAGAGGGAAAAATTTTCTGGTCTATTGACTGTTCAGGCATTAAATAATTGTTTTATTACCTAATTTTATTTTCCGTATTAAGTGTTCACAATTGTATATTCAGTACATAAGGTTCCCGTACCATATTGTTATTTACCTAGATATCGTGCACTTGTAATATTAGTTAACGATTGATTGTATAGACTATTGTTTACATTCCTCTCGAAAAGTTTTCACTGTTATATGGAGACGCCACCACTTCCCAGTGAAGAGGGACCTTTTTCGTGCCAGCAGAGCACCTACTGCTACACGGGACCTCGGTTGATAGGTCTCACCCGAAGGACCAGTCTCCACATCCCACAGTGTATTAATTAAAAGTAACTCTCATTTAATAAAATATCCGACCATTGAAATCACACAATTTTTAAAACCAATGCAGAAAGATCGAATAAGATGATTGTTTACCATGTCTGTGCAGTGTTACAAACAACTAAATTCGAAACCCGGATCGTTTTTGACGAAATACGTCACCGGTCAATAGAACGCGCAGTCTATTGACCGGTCAATAGAACGCGCATTCTATTGACCGGTCAATAGATCGGTTTGAAAAGATAAGGAAAACTGAAAACACATCCAGAATAGATGAAAATATTAAATCTCTAATAAAACAACAAAATTCACTTGATTAGGTAATAAATGGAGATAACAAACAGTATTCAAGCTAAAAAGTCAATTCAAACAAGACATATCAAGTGTAGAGAAAACAGACGTCTAAAACATCAGAGGTAGGATTAGGTCCCATGGAGGAGTGATCATTCCCTGTCGACGGGTAACACTCCAGCTAACCGTGGCCATTGATTTACGATGAATGACTATAGAAAAATCTCCATACCAGCATGTTAAATAGAATTCTAGTTTTTTTTTCTTAGTATAACATACACTCTGCCACTTCCCTGTGCATATAAAAAAGAGCGTTGGGTGTCAGAGCCATCTTGGATTATGGAAAGATATGGTTGCATGCCACGGCTTCATGCTCCCTTGTCTCTAGAAATTGTGCAAGATTTAATAAATGGAAAATTAAAGTCAAAATACATCCAGTCCTCATTGTCATGCTGGCGGGGATGCTGGTCCGTTATAACTCCTGCATACAGCCGACATATGAACATAAATCGATTTCAAATCCGACAGTAGAATAAGAACAAACGGCACAACCACACACACGATACCTACGTATCCCAACCTTACTGAAGACGGTCGATTATCCTGTGCACTTGTTTTTGTTCGTATATAAGAATTAGTCGTCTTTTTATCTACGTATAAAGCTTTAGAAATATTCTGCACCGCCTCCTCTATATAACGAGTGTTTGAAGTATTTATGTAAGAGGTTTGTTCATCACATGCAGAGGGTAATGGAGTAATAGGCACTTGTACAGTAACTGTAAAGGGAAAAAAAGAAGTCACGATTGCTGTAACCGCGTCTTCTGTGACGTATTCTGTCCTTTCGATATATTGCGTCACCGTGACGTTTTCTGTCTTTGTGATGTTTTCTTTTACTGTGACATAATCTGTTATGGTGACGTTTTCCGTCATAGTAAAATTTACAGTGAGTGTGACGTCTACAATTTTTGTGACCTCATCTGTTATTGTGACATTTTGCGTCAATGTAGTGCTTTCTATGACAGTAACATTTTCCACGGTTGTATAGTTGTAGCAGCTGGTTGGCATATACACATAGGAAGGAGAAACTGACACTATCAGATTTTCTGGAAAAAAGTGGAAGATTTACTATTTATTGATTGACATAGGCGGGGATTTGATAAATGTGTCGTTTACCGATTTTTTTTTTGTAAAAATAAGGGGGCCGAGTGGAGTTTTATTGTGTGAAAACTACAATAGCGAAACTCTTCATTTTTACATCATATATAACTAACATTATCTTCAGTGTATATGCAAAGTTTCGGGAAAAACTACCGTCCAGGTATTCTTAAGGGACCATCTCAAAATACAGGTACATTTACTGTAGGATTATATAGGAAAGTGCCCATTTTTAGCACTTTAAAACAAATTATACAAATACCACAATAGACTTTTTGTTCAAACTATAATATTTACATTCGCTGTGTTTTTCTACTAAGCCAACTGTGAAATTGATTTGAAAACCATTTTCGTGTATACTCACGCGTAGAAATAAACACGGAGAGACGTGCGTTAATGTGACGTCACAATGAGAATGAAGCGACGTTAGTAAAAATGCAACAATATAGGACAGGGAGAAATCCAAATATTTAGTATATTTTAGTAGCTTTCAATCATGTAAAATGTAAATATAAGGAAATGTTTAAAGTTTTGTGTGAATTATTGGTGTGAGAATCACACAGACTTGCACGTAGGCATATTTTTCATGAAGCGCTAGCGCGCTTTATGAAATATGCCTTCATGACAAGTCTGTGTGATTCACACACCAATAACTCACACAAAACTTAAAAACATTCCTTAAATATACGATGAGTAATACTATATTGCACATTATGTGTGAGAAACACAACATTCTACCGTCTTAATTACCAAAGGGAGCATCTCGAAATGCCCAAAATTAACAAATTTTCCTATTTCTACAGAGTATTACAAATTATGATGGATACAAAGCATTTTTACAAAAATATAACAAAATGATGGATAGATTCTTAAATTTCTATGTTATAAATTTCAAGACCATATGTTTATTACTTTTTCATTAACATTTTTATTACCATTTCTATTAGAGCTTCACTTTATCATATACCGGTCACGGTAGCTTAGTGGTAGAGCGTTCGCTTCGTGATCGGGAGGCCCGGGTTCGATTCCGATCGCGGCGCCGCGTCATACCTAAGACGTAAACATAGGTAGTGACTGTTCCTTCGCCAAGCGCTCGGCACTAGAAGTGAAAGTCACGGGTCTTTCGGATATGACCTTAAAAACGTAGGTCCCGTGTCACGGTAGACGTTGGCACGATAAAGAACCCTCACTGCTCAATGGCCCTGAGTGCCGAGTATAGGTCTAAATTTGAAGCCCTTCACCGGCATCGGTGACGTCTCCATATGAGTGAAAAATTCTCAAGAGGTACGTTAAACAATATACAATCAATCAACAATCACTTTATCATAACGTCAAAAGCACATTATCACGACGTCAATATACCTATCAATTGAAAAATTGTTTTGAAAATCAGTTATTTAAAATTTTTTATAAAATTTTCAACCTGTAATTTTCTTAATTTTGTTTTTTTTTAATTAAATTAAAAAAATTGCTTTAAAACAGTAGATACGCGTAATTTTACTATGATGCGCGAAATATTATGAAAACTACAGTCGGTCCCCTTAATTTTTACTTCTTTTAATTTAAAAAAAATCAGTAAATGACATATGTTTTTAATTGAAAAAGAATTATTCTCATCTATTCTAAATAATATATTTAGATGTGTACAGATTTTTTTTCAATGAAATCTACTAAAGTATGGTTCTAACGGTTTTGAGGGCAACAACTTTAATATTGTGAGACTTGTGGTTTTCATTTAACGTTATTAACTTTATATTTTCTTCTAACGTGTGTGACGTGACTATGTAGAACTTGCATCTACAGCGGGAAGATTGCGATTCGAAGCAGTAGAAAAGGTAGAACATTTTAAGTGTTTTTTAAAGTCTTTCGTTCATATAATTAAAAGGCCAAGGAAAATATTTTTCCAGAGCTGTATTTTAGTTTTGATTCAATATTTTTCTGTAATTGTTTTTTTTTTATTTAGCGCTACATTTTTCTTTTACAATAAATTATTTTTCTGGTGTAATGTTCATCACCGGAATTTTTTACCTATAAATTCCCAAAATAAAATCATTTCGCTTACATTTTTTTCACATGAAAATATGTATTTAATTTTTCTCCTAAACTTATTTCAAGATTCAACAATCTGTCCATTTGATTCGTGGCGTAGTGGTATGATTGCTGGATTTAAGACATAATGATCGTGAGTTCGAGTCTCTTAGTGCGTGTTTCTTGTTTATTACTTTTTTTTCTCTGTGCATTTTTTACATGTTTTCTTTTATTAGTTTTTAATACATGTATAAATAATGTATATATATAATACAATATTACACCATCAAAGTTTCTCGGGAAAAATCAGTCTTAAACTATTCTAATGACCCAAAGTCATGATAGCTGCTAGCTTGTTTTATTTTTAAAAATTTTCTGACAATCTTTTATAGAATAAGAGTATTGAACAAGTAAAATTATTGTCATTCAACGAATTTGCAACTATAAAAATATAACACTGGTCCACAAATGATAACATATATGTATTTTGATTTTGAATTGAAAAGGTACATGTATCTATAAAAAGAAACAGGTGATTTCCTTTTAAATACTTGAGTCGGCCAAATCCTCAGTAACCCCCCGTTCACACAGAGCTGCGATTCTACGGCGATCATACCGATCAAGCCACGATCTGAAAAAGTTTCGGATCGGGGCAGATCGCAGTCGATCGGCGTCTAAATGGAGCAATTTGGCAAATTATGGTCTTCGTTACGACCGTGCTACGATGTCCCAACGTCAAACGCGTTGCTAACAAGCTTCTACTACGATGTTACACAGACTGTTGCCGTGTTTACTGCGTTTACGCTACGCTGCCACTTCGATATTGAAGACCATAATACGACGCTACACAGACCCAGATGACTGTACGGCGATGTCGCTACGGTGGTGCTGATCATATGATGATTGCATTACGCTTCTAGTACGATTTTGGCGATGATGGAATTTTATCTTGCAACCACAGATTTTTGTAGTACGATTTTAGCAATGCGACCGCAGTTTTTTTGCGGCCTTTACCACATTGTTTACGGGCATTTTCAATTTTTACTGTAAAAGATGTGAAAAGTCTCAATTGCAAATGATCATCAAGTATAGTGTCACCCTCTACATGCAGTTCACAGATGAGAATTGGTCAAATATCAACGCTATAAGAACAAACTTCTGCCTGATATGTCGTGATATGATAGGCGTAAGGACATTGTAGGTCTTCGTAGGATCTCCAGGAACGTACTAGAGAGATCGTAGTGAGAACGTAGTACAAACGCAGAGGGAGCGTTATATGAGCTTGCTTGTTAATTTTTTACGCCCCTTACGTCGCTTTTACTACGATCAAGAAGATCTCTCTACGATACTTTCGCGCTGCTTGTACGATTACGGCGCTTTTACTACGCTCCTTTTACGACTTAACCCCGATTCTTGTCGGCCACGATCCCGCTACGCTTGTTTTGAACATGTTCAAAATAAGCGTGATGAGAGCGTAGAGCTCTCCAATCATGAAGACCCTACTGCGATCATGCTACGCTTATGACGATTCCGCGACGTTTCTCCTGCGATTTGTTACGATCAGCCACGCTTTCGACCAAGGTTTGATCGTAGTAGAAGCGGCGTCTATGTGTGAAGGGGGGGGGGGGGTAAGGCAGCTATGGCTCTTTATGGGTCTTATGTTCGAAGAGTTAATAAGTCCTTGTCTATCTAACTAAGCATTACAGATGAGATGAAAAAAGTATAATTAATAATTATACTGAGGCATCATCAATGATCTCTGAGTGTTTCAATGTGATTTTCGTGTTTCACCCTTTTCTACAAAAAAAATCTTTGTACGAGGGTCAATCAAAAAATTCGTAGACTTTTGCCCTAATTTTTTTTATTGAACGTCATATTACATCCAAAGAATAATTTGAGTGAAAAATTGGAATATATCTTCATATTTATAAAAGTTATCGAAGATCTAGAACAGCAAAAATGGGGTCACGGAGCAATGTCAAAATTGAGTAATTTACTAATTTTACTTTTAATAGTATCTAAAGCCATACCTCTTATAAATGGAACTGAAACGAAATTTAAACTACATGTTTAAATTTAGTCTTGCTGTATCACTTAAGATGCTATCAAGTAATGTAATATACCGCTCCGTTTAAAAGATATCAGTTTCTAAACACATATGGACTTGATTAAAAATGGCAAAAAAAAAAAACATGACGTTGGAGGACGGAGCAGCGAGTAGCAATAAAATTTTGATTTGCATTCGAGAAACTTCTTTAGCAAACTTAGAAAAATTCTGTACAAACCAGGAAATAGAGGAAAATAAGCTGTGTTTTTGTATTAATATGGAAAATACAATTTTTGAGAGGTAGCGAGTTTGAATCGGACGATGAATGGTCTGCAAAGAAACAGGTTGTAGTTAAAAATCTTGTCAAAAGAGTTAGGAACGTCATTAAACGTAATGTGCGTTTCACTGTTGCGGAACTAATAGAGTTACATGTACGCGGTAAAGAATATGGAAACACTGACAACCTAGTTCAAGCTATTTGCACAATTGTTAGCAAACTAGGTGTTTAGTGTTAATGATACTTTTTTATGAATGGAGAAGACACTACAAACCGTGTATGAAATTAAAAAGCAGAGTAATTTTGAAAAACTTTAAACTTTCTCGGCGTTGTTTTTGACGTTACAATGTTGGTATAACCATGCTCCGTGGTAACAAAACATGCTGCTTTAAAAATTGGCTAGCTTGAGTTCTATTTAATCAAATGGAATAAAACTTCACTTCGACAAAATAAATGTTCTTATTTATGATAATGTGTTCATCTATAATCTTGTAATAATATTATGACAATGAGGAACATAGTCTACGAATTTTTTGAATGACCCTCGTATTGGTTGTTTACCCGCACGCAAATATTTAAACAATAAAATGCTTTATTTGTTTGTTATTACTGGAATTAACGAAAGCAGTTGTTACAGAAAAAATATATACATAACCAGCGTAGGCATGTTATGTAAATTTTTTCTGCAATAGCTGCGACCGTTAATTTCAGTAATAACAAAGAAAAACATATTATTGTTTATATTTATATCTTTTTAAATAATCATTTAAAATAGGATTTAAAAGATAAATTATTGTATTAATGATGCGAACGTCTTTATACGTTTCATTGATGGAACAGCCAGTGATCAAGAAATCTGAACAGGCAACATGCCTAATGTAGTTCATGCAGTGATTAACGAAATGAATTTTCTTTAGAAATAAAGGAGAAAATATTCAGTGGATGTAAATATTAATATATTAAACCCCGCGAATTAAAATGATTATGTAAAAAAAAAAAGGTAACATGCTTACCGGCGGTATTTGTACATCTTAAAACAATGGTCTTCTCGTTTACCGTTGTAGGGGTTATGACGTCAGTTTCCTCTTTTACTTCACCTTAAAAAGAAAAAAAACGTCATAATCCAAATACATGTAGTTATATCCTACCTTCACAAGCCAAATTAGAGTTTTTCAGTTTAAGTTAGAAAGAGACAGGAGGAAAATCAAAGAAATTGGACAGAAAACCCATCGTTTTATTATTTGAACTGAATTTCCTCTCATGAGACAGAATTTCTGAAAATTATATTTTTACAAGTACCTTACACTCATGAAAAAAAAAATCCCGTCCCACTTATGAAATAAATTCAAACATTGCATAGTCGTAGCTTAAATCCTTTACGAATTTATCTACATACCGCTAATGCACTGGCGAATGGCAATGTTGACCTCTGGCCGATTACCCTCCTTCGTTTTCATTAGCAAGCAATTGTTACTTGAGTGTGAAACAATAGCATAGCAATTGGCGTCGTTATTGCACGTTCTTTTGCAATCCGCCTTATCACTGGATTCAACACTTATAAGTTCTAGTGACAACAAATCACTTATTGGACAAGTATTGCCTAAATATAACAAACATGTCATGTTCATTCATTTCTTAAAGGTAAATGGCCGTGTTTTAAGTCTGGTATTTATCTATTTTTTTAAGTTAAGCATGTTGGAAATAACTGAACTCATATATAAATCTGTTTATTACTTACAAAAATGGCTTATTGCATTATGATATACCAAAAGAAATAGTTTTGCTCCTTTGCGGCAATTTTTAATCAGTTAAAGTTGATAACAAAATAAAATTGAAATTTTAAGACCTCTCTGGTGAGTACAATTGCATGGTTTCTTTTTTTAATGGTTACCCTGAAAACAATTCAAAACTTAGCCTATCTTATCATTTTTACAAAACTAATTTCCCTAGATCCCCAATAAACTTGCCTTCAATTCGCTGTTCACATATAGCGCCATAATGTTCATCACATTCCTCTTGTTCATACTTAAAATCCAGATCTGGTTTAGTTTTGTAGCATTGTCTGTTGGAATCGAAAGTGACGCTACCAGAATCTTTAAAGTAAACAAATGTTGAAAAATTTAATGGTGTGCAATCCTGCCATTCATGTCCAGAGTCTGTATTGGTCAATCCGATCCAGGCAAAGTCGTTTCTAAAATAAAAAGCACAATTAAAGGCCTAGGATTATCGTTTTTCCATATTTCTATCAACCTGAGTAAGCTTTAAGATTAATATTAAAATCTTATTTTGATCATACTAAAATTATTAACCTACGTAAAAAAAGATTTTGAGAAAAAATCAAGATGCTCTTTTAGAATTTAAAATGTTTTATGCAAGGTTAATTTCCTAAACTATGAACTTGAGAAAAAAAATGTATAAATAGTATTTTATATTAATATTTTTATTCAATGTAAGGTACTCGTTTTTAAATGTCCAGATCATTTTTTTTTCTTTTCAGATATATCATCATATTACCGAATACATATCTGTGAATATGCATAGAAAAATTATTTCCTCATAATCATCTTTTCCATTTTTTCCAGATTTACAACCATACTTTTAAATCCATAAGATCTACAACGCACGCGTGGTGCAGTGGTAAGCGTGTGTGCTCTAGAGCTATTTGTGGAGTAAGGAGTTTATTTTTCAATCGCTGAATATAATTAAACTGCTAAACATGGAGACCTTTAATTTTCGTTGAGACGGTATAAATCTACGTCCCATGTCGCTGTAAAAAATTCCTCAGTGCTCACTGGACCTGAGTACCGTTTTTGGATTGAAATTTGCAGCCTCAACCGATAAGTGTGGGCGCATGTGCATAGAATTCTCTAACAAAAAGTACCGTATCAAATATAGTTAACTATTAGATAACTATAGTAAATTAAGTTTTCACATTAGTAAATTAAGGTATCTTTTTACTATGAATTTCAAATAGATATATATATTTTTCTTAATTCCTTAAATTATTTTCTGATATAAAGAATTTCTATTGTTTCTATATTTACATTAAAAAAACTTTATTGATCTGTAATTTCCGAAATAGTAAATGTTAATCAAATTAAAATCAGACTTCTTAGATCCGCGCAATATTCACTCTAAGAAGTCTGATTTTTATTATATTGTAGTAAGGCTCTGAATCAAACATGTTTCATTGCAACTCAAAGTATCAAAGTTTTTATTATCTACTGGTTAACAATATAGTAAACTTTAAGTTTGAGTGAATAATTCTGTAGAAGGAAGTTAAACAATAAACAAACTTACGGCACGTTGTTCCAGAACATTGAGCTGTTTTGAAGTCTACGCATTCTAACAAACATCTCCCAACTGTCCAGGTTTACAAGGGAAGCATTCAAACTGGCACACACTTCTCGAGCCTCTTGCCAAGTGTATTCTCTACTTTTGACATATATGTAGTTTTTTGTGTAGGCTTTATCTGAAAAAAAATTTTAAAAATCATTTTTCTAAATTTTTGTTACTTGTAAATTAAATGATATGCTGACTTTTTCTTTGAAAGATGAAATGAATAATATAGTGAGTTTTGATCAAACAACATTAATTTTTTTTCCCGAAATGAAACCATCATTTAACATAAGTCGTTATATAATGATAATAATTTTTTTTTCTACAATAATTTTGATATGATACACAAGGTTATCAACAATCAATAGTGTTCGATATAAAAATTTTGCAATTACTTTGGTCTACACAACTACACAATGCCCTTTTACGATTACATTCTTTCATTATGCGACATCTGACTGACATCTTTCAAACAAAATATAAGGCTATTATTTTCAAACTTTTTACTGTTTATATGATCTTGCCTATGAGAACACGTCAACAAAGAATGCTTACTCTTAATAGTACTTGTTCCAACATTTGTTCTCAACATCCGCGTTGGCTTTGTGCATAATTTGTTTTAATATCAACCCTGTGACTAGTTCTCAGTTTACTTTGGATTTGTTAAAATCTGAAATCACGGTTCGATTTCTTTTTTATTAATTTTTTTTTTTGGATCCGGTGATAAGAAATTATCCAGAATCATGAATTATTATGAGGCAGGAAAAGCATTGCCATCGGAAAAAACTATACAAAGTGAATTCAAAGAGATAAGGCAGTGTGTATGTAAAATATTAATCTGATATCAAAGCATATAAGGACCGCATGGTTATAAGTACACAAATGATTTACATATTAATCTTTTAGGGTTTTTTTTCATACAAATTCATAATGTTACCCTGAAAGCTAAAGATTGCATCGTCTGTGTATGTTTGTCTATATGCGACTCTCCCATCTTAGATTACTAGTAATTTTAAATATCTATATCTTTTGCAGAGTAAAGCAGTTACTGAAAATCTAAGACAATATTGTTTTTCTTTAATTTGAGCAAAAAGAGGGAAAAGTCTACTTTGAGCATACAAACTTAAACAATGTGAAAAGCATTCACTTCGATATATCCGTGGTCGATACAATGGCCTGAATACTGTTCTTTATTTATACTCTTGTATCAATTTGAGGAAAAAAACACTCTACATGTAAAAATACTTATCTGAAATGATTTTATAATAAGTAGCTGAACAACCAAATAAGAAAAATCAGTGAAATTCGAAGACTACAAACATTGATGTTAGTCTTTATATCCCCTAGATATCTTTTTTTTTGTGAGAGCGCAGAAATACTGCAAAAGTATGAAACATCACGATCACGAACAAACTTCTTTTCCCAAATTTCATGGTTGTATTTGAATATCATATTTGTTTTGTACATACTGCATGCAGTAGAATATAGTTTACATACTTATCCTTTGTAATTAAAACTGGCTAATTATGAAAAATAAATGATGGAAAAATTACAGGAACATTCAAGAAACATTTCGTGTCGTGTTTGGAAAGTCGCTAGAAGTGCAGCGGAGTGAAAGCAACATTCAATAAGTAAATTTCAAAAATCACAAAATCTGATATAAGAATGAAAAGTAATTTCCTTACGTTTCGATGTAAATATTTAATAAAACTACATGTTAATAAGTACCTAGTTAACAGGCATTAGTAAAAAAAAAACCCAGAGGATTGTATTTTTAATAATTAATTCAACAAGAATAAGAAAAATAATTTAGAATCTCTTACCTGGTACAATAGGTTCAACATAGAGATTATCATAACATTTTGCATACAAAAAGATTGAAAACATAATAAAAATAGAACTGAAGTACATCATTTTAAACGCAACAGCTTCTTCTAGCCAGATAACATTGCATGCATTTTTTCCTCAATCAAAATACATCTGTAACTATTGGGTGAATATATAATCAATAAAGTCTACATGCCAGTTAGGTCGGCGGACTTTATGCTATACTTTTTGATTGCTTAAACTAGAGGTACTGTGAGCAATGTGCTCACTAAATGATACCCCCCGCCTCCCATATGATTATAACTGATGACAAAGTCCATGTTTTGCTGTGGCTGGGAAACCCAAAATGTGTGTCGGATCAAAAAGTAAAATAGGAGGTGCACAATGGCAATATATAATAAAGATTCTGTGAAAGTTTCATTAAATTTCACTCATTGGTATAAGAGGAGTTGCGGATAAGAGATGGGTACCCTAAGGCATAACAGACGGACGGACGGACGGACAGACGGACGGAAATCTCGATTACTATATACCCTCCCATTTTTCAAGCGGGGGGGGGGGGGGGTATAATAAGCTGAATTTAACATGCTGCCAGTGTGCAATTCATGGTTATAAGATATATCAATGTTAAATGCACAGATAAATTGTATCTTGAATGACATCTAGTTGTCATTGTACAATATTTACATTTCCAAATATTTTTTCTTAAGACCCTTTGTAAATAAGAACTCTTCATTTTCTCATGAACTACCATGGATGAGCATGAATATCTCCACGCCATAACACCCTACTGAATGTCAAAACTATAGTGCAAACTCTTTTTTTCTTTAGAAAATGACAGTTGAGTCGAGTAAATTGTAAAAACTCATCAGGAAACTTTTGTAAATATAAGAAATGAATTTAATTTTTGAAGATTCATGAGGTACATTATCTACAACGCTTCAAGCCTGCATATTCATCATTAATGAAATATGTAGGTGAAGCGTCGTAGTTTATGTCCTCATGAATCTTCAAAAATTAAATTCATTTCTTACATATGCATTGTGGCGGACCATTCCATGAAATAAGAATAATGAAGCATAAATTTCACCATTGGAGGTGGGAAAATACTTTCATGCCATTATGATTCAATACCATTGTTTAATAATTTACCATAGGAACACACTTTACATTTTCAAAGACACAAGTATAACGGTTATTGTAATAATAAGATAAATTGATAATTCGCTGATATAAAGCATGCTTAAAAAGAGTAAAATAATGCACTGTTATACATAAGGTGTAAACCAGCATCTTTCAGAATCAAAAATGCGAGATTCATAATTCGAGATCTCGATTTGCAACATCCCTCAAATGATTTTGGCAATCCGTGCTCTTGAATTCCATTACATACGAGGGTTGATCCAAAAGTTCGTTGAATTTCTTCATATTTTGTTTATTTTTAAGTGAAATTGGTTGAAAACTACAAATGAGAATATGGACACTTGTTGAATATTCTAAATATCTTTTTTAGAATATTTATGATAGTAACTCTATGACAGTTGCCATAGAAACGGTTGTTTGGAAATGAGGGAGAGATATGAAGGCATTTATAATCATTTTAATTCTTAATACGTGAAATAATTATAAAACCGTCCTATGTGGTATATAAAACGAAAATTATGTCATAACTACGATTGATTGATCTTTTATAAACCTTTTTATGAGAGTTTTACTGATTTTACTGGATATTCATGTAATTAGTTGATGATCTATTGTTCATCTTTAAGCTGTTAGACAACGTCAAGTTTCGGTCAAGTCATAAGTTTTGTGAAATTCCCGGGATCATTCATCTGAAACGCTTATATTATTGACATAGGCTGGGAAAAATGCATTTAGTTACTGGTTTTCCAGTGGTATAAGAAATTTAAGAAACATAGAACTGCCATGGATGTTGATTAAAGGTATGGCCGCCTTTTATTATAGGCTCTGTTTTAAGTGTTTAACCCCCCCCCCCCTCCCCGGCAAACTAAAAGCGTTCATGGATGTTGTCGACTGACGTACTGTTCTTGACATTGCTACTGAAATTGGAACATAATATGGATAGATCGGGGTATTTGAAATATGAGTGAAAAATGAAGATACGTTGGTGTGAGAGTATACCCAGGCTTTTCTTGAGAAAAAAAATGAAGAATAGGACAGCATTTTGAAGCATTACGTATTCGAATTAGACATTAGGGTGAGATGCTTCTATAACATGATGTGACATACCTTACTTGACGTTAGGTCGAAGTCTCCCCCAGGTTTCACAACTATCCATTTTCAGAAAGCTCGTGTGACCTTATAGATGATTGGAAAGTGGTGAAATTTTCCAATATTGTTGCATTATGACTCTATATTATAAATATGCATGTTGTCTGCTTTCATCAAATCACGATAAAATTTTAGAAAGAAATTAAATTTCACGAACTTTTGGATCAACCCTCGTATGTTTATTTTTGACCGGTCGAGAGGGCTGCTTGCTCAAATAAGGCCCCTGTTCCCACCTCTTGTTTTAGTAACAAATTCAAATGTAACATGTATATATTTTTGTTGAAAGTTATATCTATAATTAAAAATAACGGGCATTTTTTTGTCTTCGTCTAAACATATGTGTTGATGGTTTGTCTACCTACGTAGCATTACAAGAAAAACAGGGTAGTATTAAAGCTAAAATTTCTATGAATAAAAAAGATTTTGACAATCAAATTGTCCTACTTTTTTGTTATAATTTAAATCAAATCTCTGGACCCAGACAAATTTTATCTCCCCCAATATTGACAAAAGCGTTTTTTTAATGATGAATTACCAGATCGTGTTGAAATCTGGGGATACCTGGAAATGTAACACTTTCATAGAATTTAATTAGTCACCTACCGATGAAACCAGAGGGGACTATAGGTTTCCTCTGCGCCTGTCTGTCCGTCCGTCCGTCTGCCAGTCAGTCTCTCCGTTTTTCGTTTTCCGCACTTTTTTTCTAAACGCATGCAGATATTGAGCTGACTTTTGGTATGTGAGTGTATCTTGATGAGTTACAGATAAAGTTTGAAAGCCGTTCCGCTGCAATGATTTTGTACGGAATTACAACCCTTTCAAATTTTCAGGGTTTTCCGCACTTTTTTTTTCTAAATGCTCGCAGATATTGAGCTGAATTTTAGTATAAGACTTTTCCTTGATTATTTATAGATCAAGTTTGCATTTCGTTCTGCTTCATTGATTTTTGAAGGAATTATGGTATTTTTATTTTTTTATGATTGGGTTCACGAAAGGCTTCTTGATGACACCCTAAAGAGAAAAGGGGAACCCGGTAGAGGACATGTATTGCTTATGCAATACTCTCAGAATGCTTGTTTATTATAATATTTTAAATTAAAGACTGAAGATTCAAACAAACTTTTGTCATAAAAATTGAAAAACAAACAAACTGGGTCATGTTTCAAAGAGTAAAATGAACAGGTTTAATTCAACCGCGTAGTTTTTAATTTTTCATTCAAAGTTTCCAAAAAAGGAATTTGAAGTGAAAAATATTTGTATAGATTTCTAAGGATGGCCGCAGAAAGGTAGAATTTTGAACATCATAGAAGTTTACAATTTCTTAATATTTTGGAAATGTATTAGTTGAATGATCTGTAATTTAAAAAGAAAAAATAAATACAAATCCAAGCATCCATTTTTGTTGTTTTTTTTTTATCATCTGTCCTTAAAATTTCAATTAATAGCATTCGTCTAAAGCAAAATCCATTGAATAGAAATATATTTCATTAAGTTACATGATTATTAAATCAAAACATAAAATGCTGTGAACAGTTTTGGAAAGAAATCACTGAATATCATTAAATATCGTTCATCGACAATAGAAATGAAATAAGTTTTGTTTAACGTACTCTAGTTTTGAAAAGTACTCGCACGCTTGCGATGGAATAGTTTGCTTAATTATAAGTATACATATGTAATTTGCTTAATTATAAGTATACATATGTAATTCGCTTAATTCTAAGTATACAAATGTAATTCGTTATATCCTTTAAGTTTAATTATATTTTGAAGTCACGGAGAATGAAAATCACTTCTTTGTAAAATTGAATATTGCTAAAAATTAATTGCATTTTAATTGTAATAGCTTCTTTAGTGTACATTTAAAAAATGACTATATTACCATCTTGCTTAAAATAAAATACCTGTTTTAAAGACAAATTGCAAAATTTGCAACTCACTAAAATTTCCACTTATAGGGTAGTTTAGAGATTTACAATATCAGAATATACAGGTTGTCTTTTCCTAAGTTTTCGAAGGTTTTAAGTATATGTAATCGAGAACATAGTTTTCAAGTTACTGTATCCAAGAAGGCAAACTGCTCCGAGGGTTTATTATCAAAGATTAAAATTAAAATATTTTTCTTATTTTTCACCAACATGCATCATTCAAGTAACGTATTTTTGACTTATGGCCGCTTTGTCTATTGTGTGCATTTTTGTTCTGTCATTTTCCTAGTGAAACCCTCCTAGTAAAGCGAGAAATATTGTATTTTCAACGGAAATTAAACAATTCAATAAAAAATCTTTCTACACGAAATTAAATTTAAAACATGCAAGGATCATTCTAGTCATTCATGAAAACATTTGAATGTTCTTACAAAGAGCTTAATATTGATTTTTACGACCCGGAAGAAACTGATATACAGGGTAACAGTGGGACGGACAATTTCGGAAGAGTAATTTTTCCGAACTTGCACACCTTTTTCCATTAATGAAAGTTATCTTTTTGGAAATTTTTAATGGCGTGGTTTTCCATCTAAATTAATTTATGAAATAAAAAATACATTTTCTGCTAGTTTTTTGAAATATTTAGTGGCATGATTACAAATTCTATGTATTGATTTATCATAATGTTTTTCTCATTTTTCTGCCCGATTTAATAGAAATAAAGTTAATGGATGGGGGTGGGGTGGTCTGCAGCAACAACAAATTGAGCACGTCTTAACTTTCTCCTAATCAGAAAGAATTTACGTCAAACAGCAATTTTGCTTAAATTAAGAACTGTATTAAAGTAACGGTAGATTATAATTTTAGATTTTAAAAAAAGTTATTGGTAAAATAAGTTTTAAGGCATGTAAATTTAACTTGGACCTCCAAGTGGATGTTTTCCATTTCGTTGATGTAATAAAGTTATAAACATTCTCGTTTAAAGAAGAAGGTGTGGTTTCCATACAAAGAACAAACTACGGTATTGGCCAAAAAATGCCGGTTGTCAGATCTGATCCGTTCAAAACATTTTAAAGAACATAGAATTTTTAGAATTAAATGATATATAATTTATATACCTGACTCAAAAGTATGCATTAGAAAAATAACGCTCAATACTGTACCTTTTATAGCAGAACGTCGAGATTTTACGAAGAATTTTGACGCCACGTCATACGTTTAACGTGTAGTAAGCGTAATCTGAAAATTCTAACTTACTTGCTAGGACACAGTAAATATATTAAATATATATTTAAGAAATTAAGTTGTTGATTTATTAAAATACGTCATCGTTGTTTTGCTTTTTTGAATTTATTTATTATCATTATTACTTACAATGTAATCATCCACGGTGTCTCCACTTTAGTTGATGAGAATTGTTAAAAGTCCAGCAGATGAACGTGGAGAATAAGAAATAAACCGTGTTTTCTTTTTGACATTTGATTTCATTTTATTGCATTAATTATACGGTTTAAATAAAATAAATAGCTATTTCTCTTAAATAATTTTTTTGAAAAAAAATTCTCCCCGGCACCAAAAAAAAACATCAGTAATGCAAGAACAAAAAACTATGTGATAATATTATTTAAAATAAATGGCACACATACTATAGAAGACTATGGTTATATTTGATGTACAGTAGAAATCCCCCTCTAATGGTCAATTTTGCTAATAAACTTATAAAAAAAAGTTCAGTTCAAAATTCAAGAATATGGTATGTCAAAAAGGTGCAAGAACAAAAAACTCGATTAACCAATCAAATGATTACTCCCCTTTATTATGTTTTATCTATCAATAAATCGTTTAATATATTTATATCAAGATAATATTATTTATATATATATAATTATTGGATTTTTTAACAGTATACTTCAATTTATATTACTTAAATATTAAATAGAATACATATATCAGAAATATATATAATTGTCTACTTTATATAAAGGGTTGTTGACATAATAATAAATTTATAAATAGTGACTAAAGATTAACAAAATCCCCACCCCTACCCGCCACACCTGCCAATTTTTCCGGACGCTGAAAATGTTACTTTAAAAACTTGAAAGGCAATATAGCCTTGATAAATAAAAACCGTGTTTTTTTTCCTATTAGAGGGAATACCCAGTACATAATAATAAAGTTTTCAATTACTTATCTTCATCTAAGGCTTTGATTTCTTGAATTAATTAACAATTATATACAATACAGATTGCAATTTGATATCAAACAGTAATAAATTTATAAATGGAGTCTCTGCATGACCATTAAATCATATAACATTTTAGGAATGCGAGGGATTTGTTAATCTTTAGTCACTATTTATAAATTTATTATTATGTCAACAACCCTTGATATAAAGTAGACAATGCAAAAATATATATATATATATTTTTGATATATGTATTCTATTTAATATTTAAGAAGTCATAATATAAATTGAAGTATACCTTGCTGATAAAAAATCCAATGATTATTTAACTTTCCTTCTAATATATATAACACTCTTTCTTGCATTGTAATTTAATCAAATGACTCATTTGTTATAAATATATCAAACGATTTATTGATAGATAAAACATAATAAAGGGGAGTAATCAAATCATTTGATTGGCTGGATTTTGGGAAAAAGCACAAATCAGAAGGTATTTTGGGAAGGGGGTTGTGTTGAATTTAACAAGAGGCCCAGGGGACACATCGCTCACCTGAGCAAATCGGCTGGGAAAAAGCACAAATCAGAAGGGGGAAGGGGGTTGTGTTGAATTTAATACTACTTGAGAATGCTTTCATATTCTTTTTCTTGATAAAAAGATATTTTAAAAACATTGTCTTCCTATATATAACTTCATAAAAATTTGAATTTGATTCCCCATTGTTTCCCTCCCTACCCCAAATGGCCATGATTTGAATAAATTTAAATCAGGATTTGAACAAACTTAATTCTACACTACCCGTAAATGCTTCCATATAAATACTAGTATCACTAATCATGGCTTTGCTATTCTTGAGAAGATTTTTTAAAATACATTTAATGTAAAACTTGGATCCCCTATTGTGACCCCATCCCACCCCTGGGGGTCATAATTTGAACAAACTAGAATCAACACTACCTTAGAATGATTCCATATAAATATCACTAATCATGGTTTTGAAGTACTTGAGAAGACGATCTTGAAAGATTTCCCTATCAAGTCCTATGTAAAGCTTTGATCAGCTATTTTGGCCCCATCCTACCCCCGGGGGTCATAATTTGAACAAACTTGAATCTACACTACCTGAGGATGCTTCCACATGAGTTTCATCTTTCCTGGCCCAGTGGTTCTTGAGAAGAAGATATTTAAAGATTTTCCCTATGTACTCCTATGTAAAACTTTAGTCGGCCATTGTGACCCCACCCTACCCCCGGGAGTCATGATTTGAACAAACTTGAATTTACACTACTTGAGGATGCTTCCACATGAGTTTCTTCTTTCCTGGCCCAGTGGTTCTTCAGAAGAAGATTTTTAAAGATTTTCCCTATGTACTCCTATGTAAAACTTTAGTCGGCCATTGTGGCCCCACCCTACCCCCGGGGGTCTTGATTTGAACAAACAAGATTCTATTACTACCTGAGGATGCTTCCACATGAGTTTCATCTTTCCTGGCCCAGTGGTTCTTGGGAAGAAGATTTTTAAAGATTTTCCCTATATACTCCTATGTAAACTTTGGTCAGCCATTGTGGCCCCACCCTAACCCCCGGGGGTCATGATTTGAACAAACTTGAATTTACACTACTTGAGGATGCTTCCACATGAGTTTCATCTTTCCTGGCCCAGTGGATCTTGGGAAGAAGATTTTTAAATATTTTCCCTATACACTCCTATGTAAAACTTTGGTCAGCCATTGTGGCCCCACCATACCCCCGGGGGTCATGATTTGAACAAACAAGAATCTACACTACCTGAGGATGCTTCCACATGAGTTTCATATTTCCTGGCCCAGTGGTTCTTCAGACGAAGATTTTTTAAAGATTTTCCCTATATACTCCTATGTAAAACTTTGGTCGGTCATGGTGGCCCCACCCTACCCCCGGGGGTCATGATTTGAACAAACTTGAATCTACACTACCTGAGGATGCTTCCACATGAGTTTCATCTTTCCTGGCCCAGTGGTTCTTGAGAAAAAGATTTTTTTTAAAATGCCATTAATTTTTCACTAATTCATCATTATCTCCCCTTGAAAGAGGGTGTGGCCCTTGATTTGAAGAAATTTGAATTCCCTTTACCTAAGGATACTTTGTGGCAAGTTTGGTTGAAATTGGCCCAGTGGTTCTTGAGGAGAAGATGAAAATGTGAAAAGTTTACGACGACGCCGACGACGACAGACGACGGACAAATTTTGATCAGAAAAGCTCACTTGAGCCTTCGGCTCAGGTGAGCTAAAAACAGATAATGGGTACATAAAAACTGATTGTTTTCTGTGATATATTATTTTATATCCTTGATGAAGAGGAATACTTAAGATTTAAAAAATAATATTTGAGTTTAATGAGTTCTTATCATTTATATACACAAATATTTTTGTTTTAATAAGACATGTAAAATAATATTTGATAAGACTGAAAATGAATTATCAGTCAATTTTTTGATTCAAAAGTTTTGTTTGGGGGTGGGTTATAAATCGAACTTTCATTTAAGACTTAATAACATAGCAGGTATTCTTTCAATTTGATTAAAAAGTTCTAAAAACCTTAATTTTCGGAAATTATAATTGTTTTAGTATTCAGCTGAGTACTCTACTTGTTTCTCACTTGAAAGGCTTTCTACATTTTTATTTAAGTCCGTGTAAATACTTACATACGTATTAGAGTCATTTGAATATATTTTTACATATTATTCAATACATGTTGACAATTATATCGGATAAGTATAATCGCTCGTGGATTATTTTTCAGAATCCTCACCTTCCAGCAGCCGATGACAAATATTTATTCCAAATGTTTTTATTTCAAGCTTTTGCCCATTAATATTAGGATCAAAATGTTTAAGTTGCTAGTATCACTTACCGTTTTTTTCATTTCTCGCAAAATTCCCTTGCTTGGTAGAGAATTGTAGCCTTTTAAAAATAATAAAAATAATAGCTTCCTTGTGTCTTTACTTTTCTGACAATTGAACGTGTTATACGTATGATTCTCACAATAAACAAAAAGAATCTAATGAGCTTATTTACAATACAATACAGGTATTCCCTGTATGTAAAGGATATACGGAACATGTAAATTTAAATCAATGCATTGGTCAATGAAAAGTAATTTTAGTCATTTTCCACAGGAATTAATGTTAATAAAGTAAACAAAAAAACAAACAAACAAACAAACAAACAAAAGATACCAACAACCTGCAATCCCCGATACCCGGGACACACGGGTCTTTCATAAGTTGGCCCTTGAAAAACCCCTCCCCATAAATAGATATTTCCGTTTCTGAGAGCGTTGCGGTGACGTAGCATCATTTTTGCTTTCATGGATAAGCAGGAAGAAAGCTGTTTTTAAATCAAATTTAATTTTTAATCGTGCATTTTGAGTGCTCATTTGTTAATGCAGAAACATAAAAAAAAAATTGATAAAACGGTCCCAAATGTGTGGATTTTTTTGTGTTTTGTATAGACCTAATTTTATTGAGGAAAAACTGTATTCCTCTTGCGACTAATTAAGATTAATATTTCAAAAGGAAGTACTCTTGCAAATTCCCAGAAATGATTTTAAAAGAGATAAAAATCGAAGGTATTTTTTCTTCGAAATTTAAAAAGATATATTTTTGTTTAGTTAATTGCACACAATTTAAATTCCAAATAAAATAAATTTAACGCTGCATAAACAGACGAAGAATGTATTGCACGCCAAATTCACAAAAATGAGATAAACCTAGTTTCACAATTGATAAACTAGGTTTATCGACTGTAAACTATAGTTTACAAACCTTAAACTATAGTTAACGATTTGTTAAGTATAGTTTTCATCTGTAAAACTATATTTAACGGTCGTTAACTATAGTTTACGAATGATAATCTAAGTTTATCTGTCTGGATAAAGCGTTAACAATAGATTTTGTTGATAAACCTAGATTCACGTTTGTAAACTATAGTTTACAGTCGTAAACTATAGTTAAGAGTTGTTAATCATAGTTTCACAAATCGTGAAACTATATTTATCAGATCGTTAACTATAGTTAACTGTTTGTAAACTATAGTTTACAAATCGTGAAACTGTATTTATCAGATAATCTATGTTTTGCAATCGCAAATGATAGTTTTCGGTGTTAAGTATAGTTTACGGTTGTGAAACATAGATGTAAAATATAGATTAACGTTGTTAGCTATGGTTTACTGTCCGTAAATATAGTTTACAACCGATAAACCTAGTTTATCGATTATGAAACTATGATTATCTCATTTTTGTGAATTTGGCGTGCCATAAGAATGGGTTAATATGATACATGTACAGAATGGGCTAACTGAGTGCTTTTCCAATCTATGTATATTTAATCATTGTTATGACATGCTTTACGGTACAGGAAATAAAATCATTAGAATGAAGAAGAGAAGGAAAAAAATAAATTTAGACCTGTTTTTGTATTCCTTTTTTTCTTTTTTGTTTAGAATTCATTTATAAATTACCACATGAGATAAAGATAATCATTAACATAACCCTTTGTATTTGATACTAGCTATATCGATGAGTGGGTATAAATTTGATATTTTGATATATAAAAGATTTTTTCAGTTAGCCTAGTATTTGGGCGTTATAATTCACATCATGGTGCTCGAGGGGCCTTGAGATTCCGGGCGCATTAAATCTAAGAAGAAAACATATGTAGGGACACATTCGCCAAGTACAATGTACATTTTTAAAAAAATATTATTGTGCTTTTTTATGGCATGAATTGAGGCCTATAGCATATTTTAGTACTGTTATTGAATAAAACATGTACAGCCGACGGACACTAAAGTATACTAACGTACAAGTGCATACGATGTACAAACAGCATAAGCAAAAGCGGCATCTTTAACTAAAATTTATTCTTTGTTTTCAAAATATGTTATTTATATTTATAGGTATTTATATAGTTTACTATGTCCAGTGAAGGGACTTGAAAAAAAATCTCATTCTGTGTAAATTAAGCGTCATTAGTATCGAATCAGGAACATTGCGTCGGTAGAATATCTTTATTCGTATGCTAACTTTTGTAAAATTCATATTGATCACAGGTGACAACCAACATTATTTTAATAGTGTAACTAAGATATGTAATGATGAACTTATGTGCGAAAAACAAAAGTGGTTGTTGCTTGTGAAAGGGTCTAATTTCAGCAAAGATTACTCATTTTTCAACATAATTTCAACCATTCGAAGTTAAGTGCGTAATAGTGACGTCATAGTTAAAAATTACGTCATTTTTGTACCTGTAGAATTTAGTTCTTGTCTTCCTTACTTCAATGCATAACATCAACAAACGATATAAAGAAGACTAAAATATCGTATTATTTCGGCAAATTAATTCTAAAACCGTACTTTGTTCTTTTGCCCTGTGATTTTCTACAATAATGAAACTGGTATAAAAGTTGAAAACTCATGCTTTTTAAATTCGATGCAGAAAAATCATACAAGTAATTTTTCTCACATGTGTTTTAAATGCTATTTATGACGTGATAAACATGTGCATTTTCCCGTATTTTCTTAAAAAGTTGCAGAAGACACCAATTTTCAATGGAATTTTCTTTCAGATAACATTGTCCACAGGCATCGCCCACAAAGATCTTGAGATATATGATTTGTTATTGAATTTTGCACAAAATATCAAAAAATTAACGTGGGCGACGGCTGTGGACACTGTTTTCTAAAGGAAAATCACCCTTGAAATGAGCCATTTTGAGGCTTTTTCTTTTGATAATAGAGAAATGCTTCCCATTAATGACGTCACATTTGCAGAATGGTAAACCTTCATGCCATATTCTTTCCTGATTTATCAGAGTCATTTATTAAACTAATGTTTAAGGGGGCCGACTATAGTTTTATTGTGTGAAAACTACAATAGCGAAACTCTTCATTTTTATACCATATATAACTTACATTAACATCAGTGTACATGCAAAGTTTGGAGGAAATCTACCGTCCAGGTATTTTTGAGGGATCGTCTCAAAATACTGGTACATTTACTATAGGATTATATAGGAAAATGCCAATTTTTAGCACTTTAAAGCAAATTATACAAATACTACAATAGATATTTTGTTCAAACTATAATATTTGATGAGTAATACTATATTATACAATATTTACATTTGCAAATGTTTTCCTTTATATAACACTACTGAAAGGAATGCGTATCTATAACTGTATAAATACAGGTATGGGGTCAAGAGGTCATAGATGTGCGTTTGGATAATCGTTTGACGTAATTTCTCAGTGACGTCATAAAGGGTTGACGCGCGATCAGTGGATTACAATAATTGTCGTTTGGTTTGAAAAATAATGCATTTCACACGTTAAAAGTCATAATCAGACAAATATAAAGTATGAATAAGTCACAAATGTAAATATAAGTAATAAAGTATCATTTTAAAACATCTATCGGGCTATAAATACGGGTTGGTAAGAGATTAAATTCATCATAAAAAAATCATATCCCGATAGATGTTTAAAAATGATACCTTATTTCTTAAATATATGTAAGAAACACAAAATTCCACCGTCTTGTTACCAGAGGGGGCATCTCAAATGTAAAAAATTAGCAAATTTTACTATTTTTATAGAGTATTAGAAAATATGACGTACACAATGGATTCACATGAAAACATAATAAAAATATTTGAGATATTCTCAAATTTCTATGTTTTAAATTTCAAGAGCGTATGTTTATTACTTTTTCTTTAATAATATTTTATTTCCCCTTTCTCTAAGAGCTACAGATTATCATAACGTCAAAAACACACTGCAACGACATCAACCTACCTATCAATTGCAAAATCGGCTAAATAATCAGTTATATCAAATTGTAATTACATTTTTATACCTATAACTTCTTAATTTTGTTTAATTTTAATAATTAAGCGAAAAACGTTGCATTAAAACAGTAAATACGCTTCATTTTACTATGATGCGCGAAATATTGCGCAATGGAAACTATAATCGGCCCCCTTAAGCCAGTTTCAAATCTTTTTGATGTCATTACATTTTTAGGGCGCAATAAAGCTAAAACCATACCTTCCTCTTTAGAATTTGGTATATTCTTTGGTCGGTACAGTGACCTTGTCAGCAAATATACTTTTTCTATCATTAAGTCGAACTCTGGCGAATGGTTTTACAAAGCAATTGTTAAATCATGATTCATACACATAATTTTTGAGGAATTTTTCCGTTTCCACGATCAAGAGTAGCACATGGCGGATGTGACTGATCGAAGAGGATGGTTACTCCTTTTTGGCACCTTATCCCATCTCCGTCTGTGTCCATATTGCATTATTCCAATGAACTTTTAAGTCTGATTACTGTTTGTTATCTCCACGTTTTATTACTGTAAATAAATTGGCGTTTTCAGACCCATTTTCATGATTTTTCTGTTAAATCTAAGTGGTAATTACTGTAGATTTGGATTATCTCCCTTTACAAAATTGGTTTTATTTCTCATCTTGATATCTTGTGTCTGCTAAAAATTATATGTCATTATTAATAATACTTTTGAGAATTTCAAACAAATTATTAAACGTCACAAAGGTGGCAACACACGACAAACTGTTTTACAGACTTTTTACTCATTGAAGGAGGATAAGATATGGTGTTCTAGCTTTGAAAGGATTATGGAAAGAAATTAACCAGTTGATGGGTAACCGGGGTATCAAAATACTTATTGCATTAAAATAAATGTATAATATTTAGCGTGTACGATATATATAGCGGACAATTTTTTTTAACAATTTAGCGTAGATTTGATTTAGCGCATTTCTTGATGTTCTTATTCATGTATCAATGTTCAAGACATTTAGCGATGTACTTGAATTAGCGGAAGTACTTTCCGCTAATTCCGCTAAAAAGAATACACCGCCAAATGTAATATGTTCACAATTATTTGAGGGAAATAAACAATTTACATGTAAAAATATTAATCTGAAATGATCTTATAATAAGTAGCTGATGGTCGAAATAAGAAGAAGCAGTGAAATTGGTAGACTACAATCATTAAGTTTTTACTTCTTCTAGATATTTTCTTTTTTTTTGTGCGGGAATACTGAAAACATATGCAACTAATTAGTTTATGAACGAACAACAAACTTCTTTTCCTAAACATACACATACAAACTGGTTTTCATGGTTGATTGCAAATTTTATTAAATGCTTGTGTTTGTATATCAATTTGTTTTGGACTACATGCAGCAAAATATATACAGTATACCTACAAGTACCCTGGTATATCTATTGTAATTAAAATTGGTTGATGATATAGAAAAAAAAACTTGGTGTAAAAATTACAGGAACATGCAAGAAACATGGTAAGCTATCATTCGTGTCGTGTTTGAAAATTTTTCCAGTCGCCGCGAGATGAAAGCAATGTTCAATAGCCGAAGTAAATTTCAAAAATCACAAAATCTGAGATTAGAATGAAAAGCAATTTCTTTACATATCATTAAATATTTAATAAAACTACATATGAATTAGTACCTAGTTAACAGGCATTAGTAACATAAGAGTATTGTATTTATAATTAATGCAACTAGAATAAAAAAAAATAATTAAACGCTTACCTGGCACAATAGGTTCTACATAGAGATAACATTTTGCATACAAAAAGATTGAAAACATAATCAAAATAGAATTGAAGTACATCATTTTAAAACGCAACAACTTCTTCTAGCCAAATAACATTGTTTTCCTCATATTTATCATATTTTTCCTCAATCAAAATGCATCTGTAACTATTGGGTGAAGAAATAATCGATGTAGAATACATGCCAGGTAGGTCGACGGACTTTATATTATACTTTTTGACTGCTTAAATAAGCTGAATTTAACTTGCTGGCATTGTGCAATACATGGTTATAAAATATATCAATGTTAATTGCACAGATAAATTGTATATTAATGACATCGAGTTGCAATTGTACAATATACACTGTGGGCCTGACCATTCCCTGAGATAGAAAATAATAAAGCATGAAGAACTACGAACGATAGTATTGTTCTCCCGCCTACCTCTAAGTCAATTTTCAAAAGTTAATATATTCGAATGATTTTCAAAAAATTTATAGATATTTATATGAATTTTCATAAAACGTTACTTATTTGGGAAACCAAAAAGAGATAACTCTATAATTTTGGTAAAACTTGGGTTTTTCACTATAGAAATCAACGGAAAACGGAAAATATTTTAAATACGTCTTTACCCCCGTGAAACACAAATTCCTTTTTACAGGTAATATGGACTGTCATTTAACAAATTTATGCCAAAGCTTTTTGTGTTTCACGGGGGGAACATATGTTTATAGACAAAAAACGAAAAAAATGCCGATTTTTCACCAATTTTAAAGCTATTTACAACTAAATAATTGTATTTTATTAATTCATATATGTTTTATTTATTTACGTAAAACAAAAGAAAAGATATGAGATGCATTTTATAATATTTAAGACTATTTCAAAATATGGTGATTCTTGAAAGTTCGATTTAACTAGAAAATATCGTCTACCCCTCTTTTTTCAAGAGCTGGAATTAATGATAATTTACTATCTAGCGCTGGAACTCTCTACCACTAAGCTACCGCGACCGGTCGACTCATGTTGAAGTATCAGTCCAAATCCAAGGCCAACCAGTGGCATATACAGTAAAATTCGGTTATAACGAAGTCGCCCTTATGAAGAGATTGTATTTTAGATTCAATTTTATTCAATAAAATCACGGCCCTAAGGTGTAGGGTGGTAAAGAAAGGAGAAATTAAATATTTTAGATGAGCATCAATGGCAAAGGCCATACTATTACTCATAGTCCTCTGCGTCTTCGCACACAGAGAGATTTGGTTTGGTACAAACGAACTCTGGCGGAAGTTTGTGGCAAAGGCATGGTTAGTTGTATTAAGTGCCTGTCTCAGAGAAAACCATGCAAATTGAAAAAAATTGTCCAGATGCATTATCTTAGAAAATTTAAAAGTAACCCACACAAATAAAGATTTGGTCCAAATGACCTAAAATATGATTTACATTTTGTCGTAAGTTGTTTCTATTTTTAGTAACGGGGATTATTTGTATTCCTATAAAAAAAGTGTAAAAAGAGCATTGACATCCATTGAAAATGATGCATTTTAAGTGCGTCTTTTAAACATATTTGCTATAATTTTTATTTCAGTCTTACATATGTTATGGTAGTGCAATAGTAGTCAATTATATTCATTAAAAAAATTTACATATATATATTTTGTATTTAGCCACATTATAATAGGGAATATACAAAGAATCTAGATTTTAGCAATAAAGGCTTTTTTTTCCCAAAGTTTGGTTAATCGTATCTTTAAGCGAGGATGATTTTTTTATTTGAATTATACTGTTTTGAATTTAGTCAATATAGAAGAAAAACATATTAAAAAATTGACGTTGGCAAACAACTAGCTATGTATTACAGAAAAAATTCCAATTACAGGTGAATTTATCAATATTAATCTTGAATTAAAACATGCCATTTCATGCTACAAAATGCTACTTAAATGATTAAATGGTATTTTCATGACATATTAAATTTTCAGAAATTGTTTATTAATATAAAAGAAATCTTTTTTTCATTATAGACGCCTTTAATTCTAATATTAATATTTTTTTGCATTTGCCTAGTCTGAGTTAGGTCCCCTTGCGCAACTCTCCTACTTTAAAGGTAAATAATTGCACTGGAAAAATGTCTGTGGGGAAATTAATAATGACACATGAAAGCAGTCAATTTTCTATGGAAAAACTCACAATCTAATGCAAACAAAATGAATAGAAATTCAAAAGGATGTGATTTTCATAAATTTTCCCAGATTCCGTGTCATGAAACAGAGGAATATCTCTGTGTAGTTGATTGTGACAGCTCTGAAAGACATCTAGCATGTTTGAAGTCCTCAGAGTACGGAAGCGTATTAGTGCCACTTGCACACTTTACTTTTTTTAATTTCTACACTTTAATCTGTAAATTTTACACTTTTAAGTGTACATTTTACACTTTAAAGTGTATATTTTACACATTAATCTGTAAATTTTACACATTAATCTGTAAATTTTACACTTTAATCTGTTAATTTTACAATTTAATCTGTAAAATTTACACTTTAATCTGTAAATTTTACACTTTAATCCGTAAATTTTACACTTTCATCCGTAAAATTTACACTTTAATCTATAAATTTTACACTTTAATCTGTAAATTTTACACTTTAATCCGTAAATTTTACACTTTAATCTGTAAATTTTACACTTTAATCTGTAAATTTTACACTTTAATCTGTAAATTTTACACTTTAATCTGTAAATTTTACACTTTAAAGTGTTAATTTTACACTTTAAACTGTAAAATTTACACTTTAATCTGTAAATTTTACACTTTAAACTGTAAAATTTACACTACACATTAAACTGTAAAATTTACACTTTAACCTGTAAATTTTACACTTTAAAGTGTAAATTTTACACATTAATCTGTAAATTTTACACTTTAATCTGTAAATTTTACACTTTATTTGTTTATTCACATAGTCAGTTTAGCATCTTCACACATCCTCAGTAAACACATTTTTATGCCAACAGACCATGTTTCGTGCATGATAAAATTCAATTCTGATGTTTTATTTTAAAGTAAAACTTTTCTTTGAATATAAAATGAACAGCATATCAAACATACGTGAACATATTCCCGATCACAGGTGCTTGAGGACCCCCCCCCCCCCCAATATAGATTCTAGGGCCTGTTAAACTTTTTTTCAAATAAATAATATATGGATGAAACAATTGTGATATAATCTATCCTATCAATTCAGAAACTTTGCCTAAACTAACATTTTATAAAAATTTCTATACGATATTTTCTATTTCGATAAGCTCTATACCAACAAATCGAAAAATTACATAAAGCAAACATTCTATGAAATCTATCCTACATTCTATATATAAAAATCAATTTATAAATACGAAGTGGGATAGAAATTAAGTGTAAATTTTACAGATTAAAGTGTAAATTTTACAGATTAAAGTGTAAATTTTACAGATTAAAAGATTAAAGTGTAAATTTTGTAAACAGATTAAAGTGTAAATTTTACAGATTAATGTGTAAAATTTACACTTTAAAGTGTAAAATTTACACTTTAAAGTGTAAAATTTACAGATTAAAGTGTAAAAATTACAGATTAAATGTAAAAAGATTAATGTGTAAAATTTAATTTTAGTGTAAAATTACATAAAGTGTAAATTTTACAAATTAAAGTGTAAAATTTACAGATTAAAGTGTAAATTTTACAGATTAAAGTGTAAAATTTACAGATTAAAGTGTAAAATTTACAGATTAAAGTGTAGAAATTAAAAAAAAGTAAAGTGTGCAAGTGGCACTAATACGCTTCCGTATTAGAGTGTATTAAAGGAAAACCTTTTCATCTTTTGACTGTCCGGAATCTTTGTTAATTTTATATAGAAGCGGCATATTCACAATAGATAAAAACTTGTTAAACCTCGGTATTTGTGAAGCACATCGTGCACATTTTGGTTTGAACTGGAGACGCGGAAGGGTACGTTGTACATATCCAGACCATGATCACAAAAGTAGCAGGGCAAAGTCAGACCGTGGTGCCACTCCTTCTCTTTGCAAAGAATTATGGCTCAAGACCAGACAGATCATACCAGTAGGATCAGGTAAAACAGTCAAACTTCCAGGGCTGAAACAATATGCTTCCTCAACGATACGATACATACATGACTTTTTTTTTGTATATCGCCTTATGAAACGAAACTTTCCCCGTTTCTATTTTTCTCCCTCGTGTATGTATGTCAGATTATTAAAATGAGTTGAACCACATCTATTTCAAGGAGTAAACAAATCCGATTATTTAAAAAGAAATGCATCATAATTCGAGATAGTGAATGAAATATCAACATTATGTGCATGATCAAGAATGGATCAATTATATTGAACAGTATCAATATTTCAGTGAATTGTCAGCCATACTTCATATATTAACTTTTTTTCAAAACGCATGAATATCATAGGCGTCGGAACCGGGGGGGGGGGGGGGATAAGTGGTAGTGTATGTCGGCAAAATGGTATTGAGTGAAAGAATTTCGATCCTACACCCCTCAAGTTTTTTTCTCTTTCAATTAGCCTCCCCCCCCAACTTTCAATTTGCTTCTGACGCCAATGAATCTATATATTGTAGTATGTAATTTGTTTACTAGTATGTAACATGCCAAGTATATGGCATGCTGGAAAACTATAACTTGTTTGATAGGTAGTTTAAAAAGAATACTCTGACATACATAGCTTAGTAACTTATTTTTCTAGATTGTAAGAACATACTTATTATCAAAAGCAATTTGTTTTCAGAAATGTAAACAATGTTCCACACAGCACCGAAGGAATATTTCAAGTCAGCTAAATTTAACCTTTGAAGAAGAATTAGGTAATTGATTTTTTTTATGGAGTTATTTCTTTTTAACTCTGCTGGTCAGATACCAGAAAAGCTTGTGCCATTGAAAGGTATCCATTGTCTGTCAGTCTGTCTGTTTGTAAAAAATCAAAATGCTACCCTCCTACAGTTTTGGTCAACTTTAAATAATATTTTGTAAATAGTACACTGTAAGATACATTATTTTTATTCATTGTTTTAGTTTTTGATTTAGAGTGTTGCCATGGCTACTAAAAATGGGGCCAGAATGGCCGATCAAAGTTTTACATAGGAGTATATAGGGAAAATCTTTAAAAATCTTCTTCTCAAGAACCACTGGGCCTGGAAATATAAAACTTATGTGGAAGCATCCTCAGGTAGTGTAGATTCAAGTTTGTTCAAATCATGACCCCCGGGGGTAGGTGGGGCCACAACGGCAGATCAAAATTTTACAAAGGAATATATAGGAAAAATCTTTAAAAATCTTCTTCTTTAGAGCCATTGAGACAGGAAAGGTGAAACTCATGTGCAATCATCCTCAGCTAGTGTAGATTTCAATTTGTTAAAATCATGACCCCATGGTGTACGGTGGGGCCACAATGGCAGATCAAAGTTTTACATAGGAACATATAGGGAAAATCTTTAAAAATCTTCTTCTCAAGAACCATTGAGACAGGAAAGATGAAACTAATGTGAAATCATCCTCAGGTAGTGTAGATTCAAGTCTATTTAAATCATGACCCCTGGGGGTAGCGTGAGGCAACAATGGCCAATCAAAGTTTTACATAGGAATATGTTATGGCATCTGTTAAAACCTTCTTCTCAATACTGCAAAGCCATGCCTAGTGATATTTGTAGGGAAGCATCCTCAGATAGTGTAGATTTTAGTTTGTTCAAATCAAAACCTCCAGGGGTAGAGTGGGGCCACAAAGGGGGATCCAAGTTTTACATTAAAATATATTTTAAGAAAATGTTCTTCTCAAAAATAGCAAAGCAATGATTAGTGATATTTATATAGAAGCATCCTCAGGTAATGTAGGATTAAATTTGTTCAAATCATAACCCCCAAGGGTAGGGTGGGGTCTCAATGGTGGATTAAAGTTTTACAATAGGAAAATAAAGGGGAAAATCCCTAGAACAGAAAAGTTATGTTTAGTCACATTGACATGTAAGCATCTTCATGAATTGAAGATTCAAATTTATTCAAATCAAGACCCTGTGCGGTAGGGAGGGAAACAACGGGGAATCAAATTCAAATTATAACAAAGTAATATATACAAAGAAAATGTGAAAAAAAAAAATCTTTCAAAACCTTTTTCTCAAGAACAGCAAAGTTATATGCTGTATTGATATGGAGGCATTCTCCTCAATTAGTATAAAATTCAAGCCCCCCCCCCGTAAACTTTTCAATTCTGATCTGATTTGTGCGTTTTCTAGCCGATGTGCTCAGGTGAGCGATGTGGCCCCTGGGCCTCTTGTTCAGTTTTATTTTTTCACTTTCACCTATGATATATAACATTATTTAGCATGATTTATAAAAAAGTAACTTATTTGTTTACATTACAGAAAAATTTGCACACGCAGTTGTTTGAAAATTGAACCAGATCAACTAAGTTACACTGATTCAGGTATGTACAGATTAATTAACCGTATAAGTAGAATATTTAGCGAGACACAAATTTAGCGATTTGTCATTAAAATTCAGCAATTATTTTTTGCGATAAGTGGTTTTAGCGGTTTTATGATGTAAAATAATATTAAGGTTGTCTCAAATGCGGAATAACTTGTTAGCGATATTTAGTTTAAAAATATCACTAAAAATGCCAAAATTGAATCCTCGCTTACATAGCTGCTTGTAAAATTATTTTATTGCAGATAGATTTCTCCTACCTCTACTGTTATCGTAAATGTCAAAGAGATGCTGCGGACATAATTCTCCAATAAATCACAAATGTCTTGAACAAATTATCAATGAATTTAAATCGGTTTCCTCTAATTTTCTAAAGTTTTAGATACAAATGAACAAGGATATATTGACGTTATGACATTCTAGCAGAACAGAAATAATTCCCTTGTCTTTGGCGTTTTGGGAGAATATACACCTGGGATTTGCCTCACCTTTGGCCTCAGTATTTATTTGCCAAAGAAATCTTTAGACTATTGGAGTATATAGTCAACAATTCCTCACTGCATGAATTATTTCTTTTAATAAAGTACAAATGGATAAGAATTATACACTTTAATACTTTTCATCCCCTCATTGACAAAGTTATGTGAGGAGTCCATCATTCAATATTCTTTTTATATTGTATATAAAATGGTTAACATTGAAATCACCTAGAAATTTATACAGTTAGTAGGATGGGTCTGGAAGCCTTTAATTATATTTTCTAGGTCAAAAATTTTTTTAAAAAATTTTTTCTTAACAATTTTGTATACATGCTTACCTGTACAAAACAAGGATTTCCTGTAAAAATTGACTTATAAAATATCTCTAATTTTGAAAGTGTGAATATTACTTCTTTTTCTGTTTTGCTTCTTTTCTTAGAAATAAAAAAGACAGTTATCTTAATGTTTTATAATTGTATACATGTATATGTCTTGCAGTTCACAACAATGGTTCAGATGATGAGCATCCAATGGAGACACTTTCAAAGGAAATTGATATATTTTCAAACACAACTGGTAAGATAAAAAATGAATATATATCTATTCTGCTTAAATATTTAGCTCACCAGAATTGAAAGTTTAATTGACCTTTTCAGATAATATTTTGTTCAGCATCCATCCATCTGTAAAGTTTTAACATTTAATTATTTAGGAAATTCACAACAAACGAACAGGCAAGATTGGTTTGAGGCAAAAAGGACTCCAAGAGAAAAACTGAATGCTGCTATGAGAATTTTGTCGGATTCATTTGAACCACTTCAAAGTCAGCTAACAAATGAATGGAATACTCTAAGTACCAGTATGAAATCGTATTATTCTAGGAAGGCCCAGGAATGTGTGCATCTTATTCTTTCCATTATAGCACCGAGTCAAGAAACCTTTCTACTTGATAGCATCCAGAAAAAGTTCACCAGAAACTCTGAGAAGCTTGAATTGGACTCAGTTACAAAGAGTGTCATTGATGCCTACAACAAAGTGACTGATAGTAGAACACAGACTCAGATTTTATCAGTTATAGTGAACAATTTTACCAAGACTGATTTGCAGAAGTTGATTCCTGGGTTGATAGTGTTCAAGATTGATAGCACCCAAAACATGCACTAATGTAAAAGGACCAGGACATTTACCTCATCAGGCAAAAATATACAGAGTGATATTGACACTAAAATTAATATGTTGATCAAATGACTAGTATGATGAATGATATGTTCACTTTTGTAACTATCTAGCAAATGTGACTGTATAAAAGGTAATTGAATTTAGGCTTGTACATATATTCCATGTAATGGCTTATAAGGAATTCATAAATTTCCCCTCCCTTTTATGATGTATTTTTTTTTTTGGATTCAGTCATTATCTATCAAATTGTGAGCTATGTATGTCTAAATTCTGACATACTGATATAAAAAGTCCAGAAATTATTTTTTTTTTTATTTTTGGAGAAGTTTTTAGGTATTTTATGATTAGCGTTTACTGTATTCTTAAAATTTTTGATTTGAAAATTTAACAAACTTTGACTTTCAATATTTTCTAAAATTTATATTTGCCAACGACAGTTTTTTCACATTTTGTTAACATAAGCATCCTTAACAATAAGCAACAACATTTATTGGATTCAAATATCCTCGCTGGTTGTTACAGTACTTTCAATACTACCTAAAATTGTCACTTTTTCCAAAAATTGGAAAAGTGCCAATTTTATGACCTCTTTGCACTAAAACAAAATGGATGTCATTCATTCTGACTATGCATTTATGAAGAACTAACCTTTACCTTTTTTACTACAAAAAAAGAATATCTAATTAATTTGTAAAGTTGCAATTTTATTTCTCCTCAAAATGTGACTAAAAGGGTTAAAAATTACCTCTAATTTTGTTGCATAAGGGCTATTTTTAGTAACAGGCCATAAAACTTATACGAGTTTGATCAGCCCGATAAGAATTTGTTTGATTTCCATTTATGCATGCTAGATTTGGCTTACAAAGTTTGAAGGCGATCAGAGAAACTTGCCTCTGGACCATTTTGCATGCTTTTCTCTGAGACAGGCACTTAAAAAAACAATCTCAGGTAGTAAAGATTCAAGTTTGTTTAAAATATACTGTTGTTGGTAGTGGCGTATATTCCGTATATTCGTCACAAGCAAACAAGCTGTAGCCTACACATCTTGTTCTCAGGAATAAAAATTTGGTTGAGTGAAGAGGTAGGGATTTGATAATAAATCTTACAGTACCTATTAATTTATTTTGTTGCAATTGCCAAGAAAGGATTTTTAGCAATCCGCACTTTTATAGCTATCCGATTTTTTTTTTTTTTTTTTTTTTTTTTTTTTTTTTAACAGTTTTGCTTTATATTAAAGGACAAAATTATTCCATTAGCTTGAAATTTTTTCAAGCCAAAGTTCAAATGTTATTAATATTTAAAAGTCTTTATCAAAAAATTTCATCGAAAACAACAGGTATTCTTCACTACGCATTATGCCGTCTACCTGATATATTCACAAGGCTCAAGAGGTTTCGTTACCGGACAAGGATCGCTTAATTCTCCTTGGCACCTGATCCTACTTCGGATATTTAAGGGGATCGGTGTTTTGCACTGTTTATAATCTGTATTCTATTTATTATAGTGAGAATCGATCAATGTTTTTTATCATGAACCTCTGTTTTTTGCTTTGTGTGTAATGAGGGTTCATTTATGTTACCCGATGGATCGCTCGCGTGGGTGGCGCAGTGGTTAAAGCATATGCGCTAGAGTCGAGTCCATCCTTACCCCGCGGGTTTGAAGGGTTTGAATTCCACTGTAGACGTGGAGACCGACCCTCTGGATGAGACCGTATAAACCGAGGTTTTTTACTTCATTATATCAATGCAATTAATTTGCTAATGTAACGTACCATTGAAGTTATCATCAAAACATCTTACTTTGAATGTTCTTTGCATTATTAAACATGTTAAACTTAAGAAATGAGCTGCAAACTGGTATGGTCGCCCGCGTGGCGCAGCGGTTAGAGCGTCAGCTCTAGAGTCGCAAAGTAAGGAGTTGATCCTTACGTCGCGGGTGCGAATCCCACTGTGGAGACCGGCCCTCCGGATGAGACCGAGGTCCTGTATCGCAGTAAGAGCTGTCACGAAAAAGATTCCTCCCTGCTCAATGGCCCTGATTATATGACAAACTTTGCAGCTCTCCATCAGCAACTGGTGTCGTCTCCATATGAATGAAAATTTTTTGATCAATCCATCAATCTTACCCGATGGTTCTTTAGAACATGTTAATGAATTTTCATCAGTTCAAGTCATACTTGCATGTCCCCCTCAAGATGGATTGGCCCTTAAGCATTTTCTTTATATTTTCTCGAATGTTATTTTAAATAGAAATGATATACTTTGTATAAAAGCAAAATCACACGGATAGATAGAGAGAATATGTGATTTTGAAACTTGATTTTGTGAATTTCCCATTTTTTCATCTTCTCCCGAATGTATAGACTTATTTTACCAAATATTGCCTTGAATCATTCATTCCAGAAGTATAATGCAGAAATATTTTTAAAAGATCAAGGTACCATTTCATTATGAATATGGCACTGCATTTTTCTAAAATATGAAAGTGAGATAAGAAATTAAAATTCATCCTTTCTGAATCATAGGAATTCAATGCAGTAAGAATACATTTTTTTCATGTAACCTCCTTATGCTTATCGTGAATAGAATTCGCTATAAAAAAAACGTCTGTACCGCACACAAAGATTTTTTGAAATGTGATTTTTAAAAATGATTTTACTTAACTGTATGAAAATTAAAGTGGACAAAGGTTTCGGACATTGTTTTCTTAGGGGAAATAATTCCTGAAAGGAGTCACTTGGGGCTATTTTCTGTGAAAAAATTAGAAATGCACCGACGGCATTAAAGTCAAATTTCGAGAATGATCTTCCTTTTCTTATTCCTTAATGTTTTATCATATTCATATACTCAATTCAAAATTAGGTCAATTTCATAATGTTATGAAAGCATAAAATTTTTAGAGAACAATTAAGCTCAATCTGTTCTCTCTTCTTTGATTAAAAAAGAAGTGTTTGAATAACAGCAAATTGACAACCTTCTAAATAACGTAGCTTCAAATTATCTGAAATATTTAAAGAACAGTATTCAAGGTCATTAAAAAATACAAAATTGGAGCAGAGCAAACACGAAAGATACGGGATCAGGTACCATTGAGGAGTGAGCATCTTCTGCTGATCGGTCACACCCGCTGTGTTCTCCTTTCAATCACAGAAAAATCCGTCGACAATTCAGTGTGTTATAATATAGCCTATCAAATAGTTAAAAAAAAAAAAAACAAACTCCAGTCAACATTTGACTTAAAGATTTGTATTATTATCTCTTCTACGAGGAGAACAAGAAACTTAAAAAAATCCTTGCAATATTGTTGCCCTGTGATACATGTAATATATGGGTTGTTTCTGCATTTTTGAGCACAATAAGGCCTTTTTGTCTCTTGAAGTCAGATTTAAATATCAGAATTTCTTAAATCAAGTTTTGAAATAAAAATAAGTTAAGTCTAAGGTACGAAAAAAAGTCAATTGTTTCGAACAAGTAGAAGAAATTTTTTTTAAATGAAAATAAAAATAAGATTGTAAAAAATTGAATTCAAATATCTCTATTTCCTTATTAATTAGATACTGATCATTTTACTGTTCTTGCTATGTTCTAATGCTGTAGAAATATAAAATTCAAATTTCCTTCTAAAGCATCTCAATTTTTTCGAGAATTAAAAAAACAAATCCTTTCAATGGAATAAACAATTATATGCATGTAATTAAAGTATTTGTTTGAAAATCGGCATCATAGGTTTTTTTTTCTCATTTAGAAAGAGAAACTATAAGTGCATTTTTTCTAAAAATCAGCTAATTCGCTGAACTTATGACACAGGGTATATGTAAATATTTCATATAAAGTAGCAAACAGACAAAACATTTACATGTTCTTATAAATAAATACAAAAAAAAACAATAATAAGATATTGGCTAAACTTCGAGTTAATCTTAAAGTTTGATTTTACAATCGTATGTGAATATTGACACATTCTTTTCATAAAAGATTTTGGAAAAACCATTGTTTAAAGTGTTAATATCCATTCTTTACATCCAAATGATGTGGAAATTTCTGCTACAATAAAAACACGTGGTTTCTTAAAGTAACATAGCAAAGCTAAACAAAAGGTAAAATCAATGTACATTTTTAAATTATGGAACTGAACAAAACATCATTTCGTCTTTTCAAAATTATTTTAAATTTAGTAAAGTTTAATCGTGTTCTCAAAAATATAGTATTGATAAAACATTACGATGGATTCACCTGCCGATGGCTTTTGTTTGTTTTAAAAATTCAAGGAGAAGTCGTCTGATTAAATAAAAAATTCAAAATCCTGATTACGTTCTAATAAAAATGATACAAATGTCAAAATCACTTATTTTTTTTACGGACACTGTCAACTATCTTTGACAAAGAAAAAATTCAAAGATTTTTTTTAAAATTTGATCATTTTTGTATATCTTTATATGGAGCTCTCCTTTTAAAGAAGATTGAAATAGTCTAAAAATGGCTGCCACCCCAGCCTCGTTAATGCCGTCGGTGTCAAAAACTGATATCAGTACATTTTCCAATAATTTAAAGTTTTCATTGTGTTTTCATAATTATAAAGATTTTTACAACTATTTGTAAAAAAAAAAAGAAAAAAAAGAATCTAATTTTGGATTTAAATCGTTCCTGAATAAATTGTTTAATATTACCATTTTTTTCGTGTAACATTTGATTGTCATTTTTAGATTAAATTAATTTTGATGGTCAAAACTGAACCTTCACATTTTAAGATCGAAGTTTTCAGCATAAACACATTAAATTATACCCAAAAAACTTTTTAGAATAACTAGTCTAGGTTTCTTTTAAAAATATATAATTTTTCTATCAGTTCAAAGAAACCAATAAAGTTGAAATTATTACGAATGGTCTTGTGCAACAATCTGGAAAAGTTTGATTCTTTCAGAAATTATTCAGTCGGAAGGTAGCATTAGAGAACAGAATCGCAAAAAACTTTTTTGAATAACTAGTCTAGGTTTTTTTTTAAAAATATATAATTTTTTCTATCAGTTCAAAGAAACCAAAAAAGTTGAAATTATGACGAATGGTCTTGTGCAACAATCTGGAAAAGTTTGATTCTTTCAGAAATTATTCAGTCGGAAGGTAGCATTAGAGAACAGTGTCATTCTGATGCATTATTCACTATCTTTATTGATGGAACAAGAATATCAGCCATCTCGTTTAAAGTCATCATTTCATAAGTTCTATGGTCGATACAATGACCTTGTCAGCAAATACAATTTATCACTGAGTCAAATGCTGACTGAAGTTTTTCATACTAATTGTTAATCCATTATTTATACCCCTGGTACACTGAATTGACGACGGGTTTTTCCGTTATTTCCTGATCAAGACAAGGAGCACACGGCGGGTGTGACCGGTCAGCAGAGGATGCTCACTTCTCCATGGCACCTGATCCCACCTCTGATGTTTCGGAGGTCCGTGTTTGCTCTGCTCCTATTTTGTGTTGTTTTATGGACTTTGAGATTGAATACTGTTCGTTATCCCAATATCCTTCATTGATAAAAAAACATTTATCAAAAAAACAACGGCGTCATCACCCCAAATTAAGTCAATGAAAAAGAGAAAATAAAAAAAGAGAAAATCTGATGTCTCACTGCATGACACAACCAGTCACATCGAAAAAGATAAAGGTTACAACTTTAAATGTTTGAGAGAGATTAAAAGAATTTTGAAAGTGAAAGACTGACATACAGAGAGACCTGCAAAACAACAGTACTGGAAAGTATACCTGACCTTCCTTAAAAAAAGGGGTGGATATTTCAAAATAAGGGTAATGATGCAATTCGATAAACTGCCTTGTGTACTTTCTCCATGTAAAAACAAAAATATATAGAAATGAATGAGGGCGAAGGATCCGTGTATTTGAAAATAAAAGGCCAAATGCTTTTACATGTTATGTGTTTCTACGGGTTCTGCTTTACGAACAGTAAAGACAGAAGAGATATTTTTCTAGGCGGGTTTTGCTTCAAACTATTTATATATCCACGGCTTTTTACTGAGCATGCTCAATCATAACTTTCGGAAGCTTAGAATGTGTCCTTTTTCTCTAGTTAAAGGATATTAAACTAATAAATGTAAGTTGGAATTGTATTTATGTCAGTCTGGCATAATTTCTTCACTTTTTAGCTAAATGCAGTAAGTGTTAAATTTTTCAATTTTTATATGATCTTCCTGTATTGCAATGTTGCAATGAACATGCATGAAAAGTTTATGTTTATTTCAAATATGGACTTTCCACCTTTGTATATATTTTATTCCTTGAATTGTTCTTCAGATTGTTAATATAAAATTAAATAACAATTGAAATAAATCATTAAAATCTTATTAAAAATAGCATGGATTGTAAGTGATAAAGTTAATCTTGTACAGAAAGTAAATGGACACATTAATATGTAAGATTTTTAGCTTTTAAAATTCTAAAACTAAGCATTAATGTAAAGCAATGTGAAGTTAGTTTGGTTTCAGTCACCATTTTGGCAATCACAGTTACATCAGGGGGTTCCCTAAAGGCCATGACCTAGATCTAAACAAATGCACAGATCCCGTGACCCCTTATATGGTATAACGAACTGTCTCCATATACGGAAAAGGACACAGGTTTCAGACACGGGTTTACAGAATCCGTGAGTCCATATATGGAAACTAGCACGGCTTTCTGACACGGGTTTTGTAAAACCGTGTGAAACGAAATCGGCCAATATCCCGTGCCGTGTCCGTGCCTCGACCACTTTTAGGCACGGCTTTCCATACATATTTTACATAGGAGAAATCTAAAGCACGGATTTCAAAACGAAACGAAATCACAAGTAAAGAGAAAGAGATAAACAGAAACCTGCCTGTGATTTGAAACGAAACGAAACAAAACTATCAAAATGGTTTTTTTTTTCAAATCAAGGTACATGTATATAATTATACATGTGTAACTGCATGTGGACTTTTTTTTACTTCAAATAAAAATTATATATATATAATATAGTTCAAGCGCCTGTTAATATAAAATTCAATTACTGATAAATTTTGCTCCTTTCTCAGTCTTGCCAGCTGCAAATTTGCACGAGCGTACTTTGCATGTATAATTTCAATATGTGCAGTATTTTCTAATTTTTATATCTTACTCTTATTTTCAGTCCTTATTTATCTAGATACAACATATCTATCAAAATTGATGTTGTTACATGTAAAGGCTCGTTTATGTACGGGTCTTTTGGGAGAGAAATTTTTTTAAAACATCAAGGTAAAAAATCAAAATCTTGTTATGGGTAATGTTCACTTGAAAAGTCTAAGTTAAACTTCAACTGTATTGTTGTATTGCGAATTACTTAAAACATAGTTTAAATAAACCAGCGACTCAGAGTTAAATTTATTTAGTAATCCATTCCGAGGTGTCTGGTTTTATTCGTTCAATTATACATGTAACTCCTTGTGTATCCTTTCTACATATCATTACGGACCTATTTTTATCGAGGTAATTTTCGAGGAAGAAATGAGTGGTTTGCAATACAGAGGCTCGTTATCACTTTTGGAGACGTAGAAAACGATTTAACTGACAAGAAACAAACGATGTCAATTTTAAGTAGGTTAATTATTCAGTAAGAAATTAATAAAATACGACTGTAAAAGGGGTCAAGGTCAAGAGATCAAGAGCGGGGTTTTGCGATGTTAGCCCTCCCCCCACTTTTTTTGCAAAGATATATATTATATAGGCATTGAAAATTGGGGTTAATCTTTTTGTTGGTTAAGCCTCCCCCCTACTTTCAATATCCTTCCGGCGCATACGCCTATGTATAAGCTTGAAGCGAAACAATGGCCTTCGGTGCTTGAACTATATAAATTTCTTATTAAGTAAAGATAGACCATATAATCATTCTGAAAGTTTTGTTTCGTTTCGTTTCGGCAGATATCCTTTTGATTTCGTTTCGTTTCGTCTTGATTTCGTTTCGTTTCTATTTTTAAAAAATGTGAGAGTGAGAGAGTGTGTGTGTGTTCGTTTCGTTTCAATGGGGCAGATTTCGTTTCGTTTCAGTTCGTTTCGTTTCGTTTCGTTTCGTTTCTATTTCGTTTCGCACTTTACAGGTACCCGAAATTTACCTATGGAATGTGGAAGCCATGTGTATAGCCCAATCCACTTAAAACTAAAATATGGGCAAGGTTAAACTTTCTATGGACAGACAAACAGACATAAACATAGGAAACAAAATTAGTATATATAGTCAAATGGATGTGCAGACAAACATACATAAACATAGGAAACAAAATATGTATATATAGTCAAATGAAAAAAGTTTTCACTATTATGGAGTTATAAGATCAATTTTCATTTCAGGTTACAGGGAGTCAGTGGCTAGGGAGATCAGACAGCCCCTTCCCCCCCCCCCCGGCCCTTGAATTTGCAGTTATTTCAATGACTATTTACTGAAGAGAACAAAAATGACTTTGGACATCCTCCCCCTTAGAAAACAGGGACCCCGCCTAATCATCGATCATTGTTTTTATTATTATTTTTTATTTGCTTCTCAGGAAATCTTGGGCTGGATTTTTTTTGACTGACGTGTGACATCCCCCCCCCCCTCCATTCCGAAAAACAAATTCTGGATCTACGCCTGTAATAGTGTATATACTGAATGTCCGCAACGGGAGATAACTTGACAACGAAATTTGTCGACTGTGTCATGCGATGATCTTTGACCCTTTTTGAACTTCAACCTAACCATTTGTATTTATTAATTTTTATGCAATCTATACTAAATCTTGTACTTACGGAATGTCATAGGTCCTGACAACGAATTCATGAAATATAATCCATATAATCCAATTAAAACACAAATTATTTTAACTGACCACACTGCATCGTGTGCTAAATAATCTCATATTCAGCAAACCTTTGCTGATTCCGTCGCCTTCATTAGATGAAGTATGAATCGGCCGAGGTGTGCCGAGTGGTGATATCTAGAAAGTATGATAATGGGTGACGCAAACCCAATGTGAATGTAGAAAATTTCAATAAGATGTTCACACGTAAAACTGTTTAGTACAAGAACAAATTTTAAACTATCATAATAAACGATGTTTTAACATAACTTTGCCATCTAGGTCTATTTTAAACAAGAGGCCCATGGGGCACATCGCTCACCTGAGCACTGTGGCTAGAAAAAAAAAGTAGAAATTGGTTTATTATTGAATAGTTTAAATCCAAAAGTAGCCCCATGACCAATCATGGCTTTGCAGTGCTATTCTTGATAAGATGATTTTTTTAAAAAAATTTCCTATATATGTCTATGTAAAACTTTGATTGGCCATTTTGGCCCCGCCCTACCCCCCGGGGTCATGATTTGAACAAACTTGAATCTTCACTACCTAAGGATGCTTCCATATAAAAATAATCAATTATGGCTTCGTCATTCTTGAGAAGAAGATTTTTAAAGAATTTTCTTATATATTTCTATGTAAAATTTTGGTCGGCCATTGTGGCCCCGCCCTACCCCCGGGAGTCATGATTTGAACAAATTTGAATCTGAGGATGCTTCAATATAAATATAATCAATTATGGCTTTGTCATTCTTGAGAAGAAGATTTTTAAAGGATTTTCCTATATATTTCTATGTAAAATTTTGGTCGGCCATTATTGCCCCCCCCTACCCCCGGGGGTCATGATTTGAATAAAACTTGAATTTTCACTACCTGAAGATGCTTCCATATAAATGTGATCAATTATGGCTTTGTTATTCATTCTAGAGAAGATTTTTTTAAAGAATTGACCTATATATTTCTATGTAAAACTTTGGTCGGCCATTGTGGCCCCGCCCTACCCCCGGGGGTCATGGTTTATACAAACCTGAATCTACACTACCTGAGGATGCTTCCACATAAATATAATTATGGCTTTGTTATTCTTGAGAAGAAGATTTTTAAAGAATTTTCCTATATACTTCTATGTAAAACTTTGGTCGGCCATTTTGGCCCCGCCCTACCCCCGGGGGTCATGATTTGAAAAACCTTGAATCTACAATACTTGAGCATGCTTCCATATAAATATGATGAATTATGGCTTTGTCATTCTTGAGAAGAAGATTTTTAAAGAATTTTCCTATATATTCCTATGTAAAACTTAGGTCGACCATTTTGGCCCCGCCCTACCCCCGTGGGTAATGAGTTGAACAAATTTGAATCTACACTACCTGAGGATATTTCCCCATAAGTTTCATCTTTCCTGGTACAGTGGTTCTTGAGAAGAAGATTTTTAAAATATGCCACCAAATTTTCATTAATTCCCAATTATCTCCCCTTGAACGAGGACGTGGCCCTTCATTTGAACAAACTTGAATTCCCTTCACCGAAGGATGCTTTGTGGCAAGTTTGGTTGAAATTGGCCCAGCGGTTCTTGAGAAGAAATCGAAAATGTGAAAAGTTTACAACGACGACGACAGACAACGGACAAATTGTGATCAGAAAAGCTCAGGTGAGCTAAAAATGTGTGTGTGAGAGAGAGAGAGAGAGAGAGAGAGAGAGAGAGAGAGAGAGAGAGAGAGAGAGTGAGTGATGGTGAGGGGGGGGGAGATAGACATTGACAAATTAATTGGGCTGTATTTTCAATGGTTTATTTTTCCTAAAATGATATTTTATGTGGTTGAGAAAGTAAATTTAAAATGTTCCAAATTATAGTCAAAATATTTATCAGAATCTAATTAAGTAATTTACTTTATTAATTAAATTCTGTTATTTCAGACTGGTAATGAATTAAGTATACAAAATACATCTATGAGGCTCATAGATCATATGGTCTCCTGAAAATTTTATGCTCAATTTGACGAATACATGTACGGAGATAATTATAGAATTATTTTGACTTTTTCCTTGGAAAGACCAATATGAAGGAGTATGTATTTAGAGGCAAACACCTTAGTGCGGGTATTACTGTCTCATGACATCATCTAGTTTAATATTTGCAAATACAAATACAATCTATCGTTGGATCAAAGGATTGTGGCTTGCCCAATCTTGATATTGAATACTGTTCGTTATCTCCATTCGTTTCATACAGGATTCAATCCTTGCGCGTCGCAGGATTTAATAATAAAAAATAATGGCAAACTTGGTGAATTATTTATATAATGATCTGGTGAAAATAATAAGCTTGAGTTACAAGGCATGATATCCTTTTCATCTTCCAAAATTCAATTAATAATCATCGCAAGATAACGTTTAACAAAGAAATCTTGATGATCAAATTCACTGAGCGGAAAGACTTCCAGGAGAATTTAATTATGGAAACTATATATCATCCTCTGACACAATAATAATTATAGAGAACATTACTTTAAATTGGACAGTTTAAAAATACTATAGTTCAGGCTTGTAATTAACTTGTGACAATAATGAGAGTAATTTATAACCATTTATATCTGTATTATATTAGCATCTGTAACACACTGTCGGTGAAATATGACTTCCCAACATGCTAGACTGGTATTCTTCATAGGGTGTTCCAGCCGCTGAGCAGACATATTGAAATTGCATATAAAACCCAACATTAAAGATATCAATATTTTAAAAATCTTTTTCATCATTGATATGTGAAGTGCAAACAATTTCAAACCCCAGTTGATCCTAGACCTATAATTACAATTTCCGTGGAAGCACAAGACGAACAAAGTATAAACATGCATAACAATTAACAAGTTATCATTTGCCATTGTTATTGCCTCGCGCTAAACCTTCCTATTTAAATTACATTATCCAGCAAAACAATTTTTTCAGAGACCAAATCATTCATAATTTAGTCCTTAAAATATTGGCATTTTCAAACGCTGAGACGAAATACGGAAGAGATGTTTATGAATAAGTGACAATGTTTGTAAAGTCGAAAATGAAGACTAAAAACAATCATCATAAAAGGTCCTAAACACAGGGAGCAACAATCTTTCACTAGCCGAAAATAACCATTTCTGTTATGAATTCTGTCAAGGAAAACAGGGACTTGCTTATGCAACAATACAATATAACTTTATCACCTGCATACTGGTTTTACATCTCATAGTTCATCCCATGGGTTCATATGTGGGACGTGGAGATCGGTCCTTCGCATGAGACCGTATAAACCGAGGTTCCGTGTCTCAGGAAGTGCTGGCACGAAAAAGATCCCTCCCTGCTCAATGACTCTGAGTGCCGAGTATAGCCTATAGGACAAAATTTGTAGCTCTTCATCGGTAAGTGGTGGCGTCTTCATACGAGTGAAATATTCTCGATCGAAAGGGACATTAAACAACATATAATCAATCATCTCGTTGATTTGATACGCAAGAGCATGCTCTACATATAAACAATTTCTAAAAAGATGCAAATTTTTGACAAGCAAGTTGATGAAACATATGGTGAAAAACATGATACAAGAATATGAGGAGTCTCGTTAAAAGTCGTCATTTGGTAAGTTCTATAGTCGATACAATAACCTTAACTTTAAGTCAAATGCTGACTAAGTTTTTCATACTAATTATTATGTATTATGCCTTTATTTACGCACTGAATTGTCAACGGATTTTCAGATCATGGCCAGGATCACACGGCGGGTGAGACCGGTTGGCAGGGGATGCTCATTCCTACATGACACCTTATCCCATCTCTGATGTTTTAGAAGTCTGTGTTTGCTCTGCTCCTGATTTGGTTTGTTTAATGGACTTTTGAGCTTGAATACTGTTCTTTATCTCCATTTATTTCATTTTTTTAAGAATGGGTTAAGTGTTTTAGGAATATATTAAAGAATAGCAAAAGAGTTTTGTTTGCTTGTTGTTTAATATAAAAAAGTAACTCTCGCGAATTTTTCACCCGTATGAAGACGTCACCACTTGCCGCTGGAGGGCTGCAAATTTAGTCTTATACTCAACTTGCACACTAAGAGTCATCGAGTTGTGAGGGATCTTTTTTGTTCCAGAACCTACTGCCACACGGGACATTGATTTATACCCGTCGGTCTGATCCATTGGACGAATCTTCGCGTCCTGCAGTGAGATATATTAAGATAAACTCCTTACTCCGCAAATCAAACCACTGCTTCATGGCCATCCAGGCGTAGTAATTCGAGATTGGATATTAGGCACTTGTGCGAACCATTTTATATCCGTCCGTTTTCACTAAATAAGAGGCTATATAAAAGAAATGAGATCTCGTTGCGAGCAACGAGTAGGTCTTCCGTTGAATTTCTCGATAAGATGAGATGTGATTTTGACTGAGATAATCGTTTAAAGAGAATGACATGAAGTTTTTCTTCATTCAATTTAAACTTTATGATTTTTATCACGATATTCTGAGTATCTTAAAATTGTTCAAAATTGCTTATAAAAATACTCCCCTTTTTCTACACGTAAAACATAAAAAATGTAGCATTTTGGCCCCTTGCGACCCCTAATTACATAACATATGATTCAAATTTTATCATATATTGTTAAAAATCGTTAAGAGGAATACTTTTGCCCCAGTAATGTATAACAAAATACTGATCATTAGAGAGTTATAGATAAAAGACTTTTGGCCTCTCTGAGCCCCTAATTCGAAGAGTCAGCCCCTTTTTCTCTATATCAAATGAAAGGTCTTGTGATTTTGAAGATTTTTTGTTCAACATTTATTCAGAGATTTCTTTTCATTGTGGCGATATGCTGAATGGGAATATTTAGGGGTCATCGCTCAAGGTCCTTAATGGGGCCGTTTTACAAAAATTCAAAGTGTGCATAATGTTAAGAACATTATTCTGACCTACTTTTGTTCAATATTGCTTATCAAATTATTCCCCCTTTTTAAGATATAAAGTGTCAAAGATTTGACATTCTTGTCCCTTGTGCCCCCTAATTACGTAACATATGATCCAAATTTTATCATATATTATTGCAAATCGTTAGGAGGAATACTTTTGCCCCAGAAATGTATAACAAAATATTGATCATTAGAGAGTTATGGATAAAAGACTTTTGGCCCCTCTGAGCCCCTAATTTGAGGGGTCAGCCCCATTTTCTTGATATCAAATGAAAGGTCTTGTGATTTCAAAGACTTTTTGTTCAACACCTATTCAAGACTTTTTTTCGTTGTGGAGATATGCTCAATGGAAATATTTAGGGGTCACTCCAACAACCCTAAATGGGGCCGTTTTTCAAAAATTCAAAGTATGCATATTGTTAAGAACATAATTCTGACCAACTTTTGTTCAATATTGCTTATCAAAATATTCCCTCTTTTCAAGTTATGAAGCGTCAAAGATTTGACATTCTGGCCCCCTAGTGACCCCTAATTACGTAACATATGATCCAAATTTTATCATATATTGTTGCAAATCGTTGAGATGAACACTTTTGCTTCAGTAATGTATTACAAAATATTGATCATTAGGGAATTATAGATAAAAGACTTTTGGCCCCTCTGAACCCCTAATTTGAGGGGTCAGCCCCTTTTCCTGATACCAAATGAAAGTTCTTGTGATTTTAAAGATTTTGTTGTTCAACACTTATTCAGAGATTTCTTTTCGTTGTGGAGATATGCTGAATGGAAATATTTAGGGGCCATCGCTCAAGGTCTTTAATGGGACCGTTTTACAAAAATTCATAGAACGTATATTGTTGAGAACATTTTTCTGACCAACTTTCGTTAAATATTGCTTATCAAAATATTCCCCCTTTTTGAGATATAAAGCTTCAAAGATTTGACATTCTGACCCCTTGTGACCCCTTATTACGCAAGATATGCTTAAAAGTTTATAAAATATTGTTGCAAATGGTCTAAAATTAAAAAATATAGAAAAGTCGAGCAGAAAAAGTGATGAAATTTTTATGGACACACGGGGGATTGAACCCGGGACGCCTGCGTGACAATCCAACGCGCTAACCATTTAGCCATTGGGATCACCGCTTCGAGTTTTTAAATGCAAATATCTCGAGATTGGCTATTCCGATTTTCAAACAAAATACATATTTTGCTTCTGCAAAAAAGTTTTCATTCAAATCAAAAACAAAAATATTAAAAAACAAAAATTGAAAAATTGCGTTTTTTAAATTCGCTTCCGGTTGCAACCGGAAGTATTGACGACGCACAAAAATATGATTGTGCAACGCTATAAGACAAGAACTATCATCTCCAATAAGTCTCCACTTCATATCTCAAACAGTTTTCGCTACTTAGTCAAGACAAAATTGCATTTTAAAATCAGAAAATTGGCCATATTTTAAAACCGGAAGTGACATAATAAAAATGCTTAAAAACCTATCAAGATCGAATGATTAACTATTACATATGAAAATTTCATGTAAATCGGCCGAGCCGTTCCTGAGAAATCGTGTGCACAAAATCGGTTGGAATAATAATAATAATAGGGAAAAAGAAACCGAACGAAAACAATAAGGTCTTCTGTTGGAAACGGAAGACCTTAATAATAAGAAACAGAGTAAAAACAATATGTTCCCCAACTTCGTTTGGGGAACATAATAATACAAGATTTTAACATATAAACAGGAATGCATGAATGAATGAGTGGCACTAATGTTATTTACAGTTCACATGTATAGTTCAAATAATAAAGCATAGAAGGCCTCTGCTTAAACAAATAAAACTACATGTATATGTATAATAACATTTGTTTAGTATTTTTGGTATTATTAACATATTACTGACAATAAAATTTTATAATTTACAATTTAATAAGTCATGAAATGATTACATTAGGGTTAGTATGAAAATATTTGGAACAAGTTTTTTTTTTTTTGTTCACTCTTGAAAAAAGAACATTTTAATAGGTAGTGAAATTCATCTCCTAAATTGTTAGAGGAACAAAGATCACAAATACGATCATTTCTGTCCTCTCCCCTCTCGACCTTTTCCAATAAACTTTCTATATTTTCATTATTGCGAAAGTTATTGCCCTTGTTATTTTTTAATATAATATTATTGTAAGGAGCTACAATGTTTGCCGTCATCCCAGTAATTGATTGTATGTTGTTTACCGTCAATCTCTAGAAATTTTTACTCAGATGGAGACGCCACCACCTTCCGGTGAAGGGCTACAAGTTCTGTCCTATGCTCGGCACTAAGGGCCTTTGAGCAGTGAGGGATCTTTTTCGTGTCAGCACCTACTGCGACAGGGGCCTCGGTTAATTTATACGGTCTCATCCGAAGGACCGGTCTCCACGTCCAACACTGGGATTCGAACCCGCTACGTAAGGATTGACTCCTTACTTCGCGACTCTAGAGCAGACGCTCTAATCACTTCCTAGGTTAATACTTGCCAGAGTGAATTGTTATCCCTGCTCTGGAATTGGTATCTTATAGCAGGAAGTGTGTTAACATCCTTGCTTGTTGCTTCTCTAAGGGGTCCGTTTTACAAAAGGACTTACGACTTAAGATCAAATTTAATTCTTCATATAACTTTTTAATTAATATTATACTGAAAAAAATGTTTAACTTTTTTAAAAGGAACGTGATAAGATATTTTTACACAAACAATTTTAAAAGAGAATAATTAATTTTGTTAAGTTTTATAATAACCTGAACATGCTGAAGTTTTTGGTCTTAGTCGTAAGTTCTTTTGTAAAACAGGCCCCAGGTGTGTGGACACACTGCCTGCATTTTGTGCTAGAGCTTTCCCTGCCAGTATCTCTAGTCTAGAAGCGTGTCTTAGTATCAAATGTGTTGTCATCCCTGCTTGTCACTGCACAAGGGCAAGTGCGCGGTCATCCCTGCCTTTCCCTGTGAAAGTGTGCTTGAGTGTTGACTCCCCTGTAAGTGTCACTCGTTTGCTACCAGTTAAAATCCTATATACGCAGTACCAAATGATTAAGACTGCGCTACATATTTGCAGCATCTTAGGACTAGACAGAAGGAAAATCCCGAAAGGAGATTTTGAATATCAGGTCATATGTCAAGCATGCATCGTATTAAGAGAAATTAATTTGTTTTTTCAAAGAACTCATGTCATGACATGGAAACTATGTTGCATCTATCAATACCCTTTATCCGATGGATAAAACATTACTGAGTATTAAAATTTGGTAAGGATTCTGTTAAAAATATCAAATAACCAGGAAGGGTTAGATCAGTTGTCAATGAGAACCAGTTACAGCTAAAAAAGTTTTTGGCAGAGAAGGCAGTGACCATCAATCACTTTTCCTAGAAGCTGGACTTTTCATCGGGTAGCGCTTGTTAAGATTTAGGGGGGAAACGTTTAGGAGCAAGGAGAGTATCTGCAAGGTGAATCCTACATGTTAAATGATGAGCAAAAAAGAAAGCGATTGCAAATTTCTCGAAAACTTTTGAACTTTTATGGAAAATGTGATGAAAGACGCCTGCATAAAATTGCTACAAGGATGATTTTGGCTACAATATTATATGAACCCAAAAGAAAACTGGGAAACAAAATATGACCCCTTTAACAAAGTAAAAACCTACCATTACTAAACGCGGCAAGACAGCAAGGAAGGTTTTGTATGCAATTTTCGCTTCATTCTAACGGGGTAGTCTCTCAAATTCCAATTAAAAAGGACAGAAATGTTACTAAAATAGCTTGCGTGAAAAAGATCTTGTTTGAGGTAAAAATTTGAAAACAGAAGATCTAAGGGGACGACCATTTGATTCTGGGGGGGGGGGGGGCCTGGCAGATTTTGGAAATAAATAATCTGTCCCTGAAAATGTTGAAAATAAATAATCTGTCCGCCACTACAATGAAAATAAATAATCTGACCTATACTTCTGATATTAAATATTGTAAAAATACCTTTTTTATTTACGTGTAATTTAATCTCAAAAGTCTTCAATTCAAAAAAATTTTTGGCTCGCTTTGCTCGCCATTTTAGAACCAAATGGTATTTAAAATCAGATTACCAGACTGGATACTTAAGTCAGTTTATCAACATGACAATGTGCACTCAGTAGGTGTAACAAATAACTTTATATACAAACCAATTCTTATACACCACAAAAGATAAATTTTCTTGTCGAATAATTATACTTTGAAAATTCCAGATAAATTAATAAAAAATATACACTGGCGGATTTAAGGGGGACGTACATGTGTACAACCCCAGGCCCTCCCTTAAAATTTCAAAGTATGATACGAATAATAATAATAATGCCATATTTTGGGACAATAGCAATATTTTTGTGCCTAGTTTTACTCTTAAAATACACAAAACCCCAAGAGCTTCAGGGGGCTTCGCCCCCTGGGCCCTTTTCATTCAAAGTATGATATGACTTAATAATGCCATACTTTGGTACACATCTAACCAATTCCTACAAAAGTTTTACTCTTATAAATATTGAAAAACCCAAGAGCTTCAGGTGGCTTTGCTCCCTGAACTTACTTCATTCAAAGTACGGTATGACTAGTATTAATTATGTCATACTTTGGTTCATAATAACCAATACCACTATAATATAGTGCCTGGTTTTACTCTTAAAAGACACGAAACCCCAAGAGCTTCGGGGGATGGGAGGTGTACTCCCTTGGCCTCCACCAGGGCTTCGCCCAGGACCCACTGGGGCCCTTACAGCGGCCCAGACCTCTTGCTTAAACAAAGTTATACCTGTCCCCTCCCCAAATCCTGTATCCGAATATGGTATATAAATGATAAAGTCTTTTAGAATCAATTGATCAAGGTACGGTAAGACATAGAAGAAAATAAATAATCTGTCCTTGATAATCTTGAAAATAAATAATCTGTCCTCGACAGGCATGGAAATAAATAATCCGTCTCAAAAAAATTTGCCAGCCCCCCCCCCTCAGGATCAAATGGTCGTCCCCTAAGTCTGGAATGAAAAGGGGCCAAGCTTTTATATGACAATGCCCCAGCATACAATGCAAAGAACACAACAGATAACTGAAATAAACGCAATACAGCAACTGGATCAACCCCCCCCCCCTCTTGTTCACTAAATTTTCCCCATGTAATTTTTTCATTTATTCTAAATTGCTATCTGGACGGCGTTTCCATTCTCGTTCTGCATTGGGTTCAATTATATGTATCAGTGTCCAAGGAGTATACCTCTTTCGGAGTATAGAGACAACTTCAAAAGTTGGATAAAACGACCTGAAAGATATGTTGAAGTAAAAAAAGGGTGATTATTTTTAAGGGATGTAAAGAAAATAAAAAAGAATGCTATCATAATGTTATTTCTTTCCGTATTAGCGAGGTCTCACTATTAAATGAATAGCCCTCATACACGTCTTTTGTGTTCACTGAGGGCATTTTACCGGTTCACACATATCGATTTCTTATTTAAAAGCCATTATAATTCGAAGTAGTATGGCGATGCAAATAGAGCAGTACACATCAGATGACAAATTTACAAACTACGTGACATTAGTTCTTGCTTTGAATTTTACCAAAAATGGACTGAAAGATTATGTACAGTGTCAGTGTCAGATAGATGGAATGTACATGCGTCTGTCAAATAAGTGCTCTGGATATCTACCATGCAACGTAAACTGTTCAAAAACGCATTCAAGGAATCTAATTCGCTGGTGTGAAACATGTTCAACATGGCGGGAGGAATTGGCAAAGCTCATGCCATACCCTGGTCTTATCAATCGCGTTAATTGGGAGTTCTTTGACTCTAGCTCTTGGGGGAGGGACAGCAGTCCCGAGACAGTGAACCAGATCGTTAATGTCTTTTTGCATAAATGCATGAACCCGAAGGAATTCGCCATGGATGATATTCTGAATATTGTGTCATTATTTGAGAATTGTTTGTATTTTGAAGTAGGGAAAGACAAGCAACTGATGAATAAAATCCCTTCAACTCGTAACCTACATTTTGCTCATAATAATGCACCTATGATGGAGAAAATGAACTCAAAGAAAGTTTAAAAATTTTATTAAGATGCCTTCAACACAAAACAATTGTTAAAGAAAAGTGCAACGAAAACGCAGAACTTCTCATAACATTTAAAAATAGAGAAACCAGAGTACAGTGTAAAACTATAACGGAAATGCTTTCAGAAGTCCATGACCTCCCAAGAGAAGGAAGTTCTCGTGTAATAATTCAGCTGAAAACCGAGGAGTACATACCTGCTTTAAATGATCTAAAGCATGCAACTCAGAATCTGAATTCATTTACTATATTACTTTTCTATTCACAAGTAATAGGGGTTATTGGAGCTATACTGTGGATAGTTGTGATTCTTATAAGCATTTGGTCTGATTCATATAGTCGAACAAACATTATATCTACAATTTGGCGTGAGACAGAAGGTAAGATTAGTAGTGACAAAAATGATCAAAAGGTGTTCAAGTGTTATTTGCATGTACAATAATTTAAAGTTAGAACAAAATTGTTACTGTTAATATAGTTATAATTATTTGCCCTTAGACATATTAGAAGTGAGATTATTAAAAAAATATTTACATTTAATAACACGTTTTATATATTAAGATAAAAATATTTTTAGCATTATTTAAGACCCAGAATAAATAATTAAATTAATTCTTTTCATACATTTCCCAATGTAAGTAAACAGCAGTGATTTCTGCTTACAAATAGTCCATTGCATTTGAACATTTTTCCTGTGAAAAGAAGGCAGGTGCCCTATGTTATAAATGAATGAAAGATTTTTTATTTTTAATTTAAACCCATTTTCACAAGCTTTGGTGTCATATGGGAAGACATTTCATATTGTCATATGACAATCTTGGGGGAAAGAATCATCTATGAGCAAACGTTTTACTCAATTGTTTAATCAGTAGAATGTATGTGTTATGCTCTTGAAACATTTTCGTCTGAATTTCAGATTGTTTCACGATGAGTTTTTCATTCCCATGGGAAAGCGACGTCAATTTTGAATATTACGTTAAAAGTCACCGTGGACAATTTGTCGGACGGAAGTGGTTGATAGAGGATATTGGAAACCATCTTATGAATTCGGATAACAGGGGTATTCTCTTTGTTGCCGGAATGGGTTTCGGTAAATCAGCATTGATATCTCAAATAGCCTGTGGCAGTGATGTACTTTCTCCTGGACATAAAATTTATACAAAATTGGCATCAATACATTTATGCAGGTACGATTCTCAACTTACTTTGAAACCAGGTATATTTGTACGAAACATGGCAGGTGGTATCGCCCGACAATTACCGGAATTTGGCAACATTATCAATTTGGACAGAATGGCAACGACATATCTTTTTTCAAACAGATGTATTGAGGACCCACAAGGCTGTTTTGATTTTGGAATTTTGGGTCCTCTGCTTAAAGTTAGAAATGATCTTCTACAACTTATCATTATGGTAGATGCTTTAGATGAATGCATTGAAAATGGTGATAGCAACATTTTTTCCTTAATATATAGAAAAGTTCATCAATTACCCCCAAATTTTAAATTTTTGATGACATCTAGAAATATTTCCAGAATTTATGAACGTCTTCCTCCGGGAATAGAAATTTACTCTAATCTGTATTTAAAGGAAAAAAACATAGATGACCTAAGACTTTTCATTAAAAGTCAGTTAGAACATGCACCCATATATGCCAAGTTAACAAAAATCTTGTCGGATTCCGTAATCGATAGTCAAGTACAAAAACTTTTGAGCAAAGTAGACGAGAATTTCTTATTCTTAATTCATGCATTCGACTACTGGATTGAGGCAGGAGATATAAACAAAATTCCAAATAGCCTTGAACACATTTATGAACTTAACCTCCATCGCGTATTCGGAAAGGATAGAGAGAAATTCATAAAAGCGAAATCAATATTTGAAATACTGTGCGTATCAATTAATGATGTACCAGAAAGGGATTTGTTAAAGTTTCTAGATATTACAGATCCCCAGGAGAGACAAAAAATATATAAGCTCATGAAAAATGAGTTGTCACACTTCCTTACGATAGATTCGGGATTGGTAAGATTTTCGCATAAAACACTGTCTGATTATCTTTCGGAAGAAAAGAATGCAGGGAAAAGAGAAAAATCATTTTACGTGTCGAAGATTAAGGGCCATAGTATTCTTTCTAGATACTGGTTAAATCGTCTAAGTTACATAACGGATGAAGTTCAAAGTGATGACTTTATATCCGTTTTTTACCATATTGCGAATTCAGCGAACACAACACTGCAGACAGAGTTCTTCAAGGTACTACATTACTATTTAAACTTTTCAAAAACCAATAAATCAGATAATCTCAAGTTTATTTTGCACAAAACAGCTGCTCGAGTAAATTCTTTTGAAACTATCAAACTGATTAAAGATTCGATGCCCTCTGTTAATGCGAATGAAAAGGATGGCGATCTAACAGCATCTTATATAGCAGCAGCCTATGGGAATGAAAAATCGCTTAAAGCATTGCTAGAAATGGGGACAGATATTAATTTTTCCATAAGCAACATTCCTGTTTTTGCGCATAAAGCAATGTTTAATGTAGATATAATAGACATTTGCAAATATAAAACACATTGGGGTTACAGTCTTCTAAATATTGCATCTCAATTCGGGCATCGAAATGTCGTTAAACTTATGATAAACTATGGAATTGATTTAGTTCATGAAAATGCTATTGGCCTAAATTTATTTCATTTAGCATCGGAGCATGGACATATTCGAATATTAAAAATACTTATGGCTGCTAATTCTTTATTCTGGAAAAGTTCCTTCAACCTTTCCCTTTACCTGGTCATCTTCATGTCGTAGAATATCTTATTTCCCAAAATACTTCTGATCATTGTTTACCTTGTAATGGTTCGCTATATTGGGTTCCAAAAGGAAAAGAAAGGTTGCAAAGTAAAGGAACGAGGGAATATTATGATCGTGATTATAAAGACTACATTTTAAGAGATGACCATAGATTGCTTTTTTGTGAAACAGCTCTTGAAATAGCTACCCAAAAGGGACATTTAAATATTATTAAAATTTTATATAAACAAAGCGCAAATGCTATTTCTTGTGCTGATGCAAGAGGTAGAACCCCCATCCTTTCAGCGGCTGCTTATGACAGAAAAGATATTTTAAAGTTTTTTTTACAATCAGGAGAAAATTTAAATGTTTTGTGCAGACCTAATATAAAATACAATAAATATTCTCTCGGGGGATTTGACAAAGAAATGTTTAACCTTAAGAGATGTTCTTTGGGTTTATCATTTGAGCATTTAGTTGCTTTGTATGCAACAAACGAAACTCTTCGAGAATTGCAGAAAAGTACCAACTTAAACTGGGATGTTGAAGACTTGGAAGGGGCAAAACCAATGCATTATGCTGCCTGTAGCGGTCGAGATGTTAAAGTCTTAGCAAACTTAGCAAAACAAGCAACCGGTTTTTCTTCTACATCATCCAATGGATCAACCCCAATACATTCCGTTACTATTTGTAAAAATATACGCTTGTATGGTGTTCTTAAATGTCATTTTACAAAGCAATATCATGTTAAAGATAACAGTAGAAAAAATCTGCTACATTACCTTGCAATAAATTATTTCAGTACATCTGAATATCACCAGAGAGGATACATTGATTACCTCATAGATTCTCAATTTAGATTTACCGTGTTATTGCAAGAAAGAGATGATTGTGGAAGGACCCCTTTACATTACGCTGCAATGACAGGAAGTCATGTGATACTCCTCTCTTACGAATTATACATTCCATCAAGTTTATATCTCATCCGTGATAAGTTCAATATGTCTGTAATGGATACTCTTTTCGAGTATATGGAAACGATACATACTTCAAAGAATTATTTTACAACACTTTTACCTTACAAATATTCTCCGGAAGAAATTTTTCACATCCAAAGTAGACGACATAGAGCGTATGGCTTTATTAGATTCCTATGAGTACTTTATACTGAATGCCTTATATAATCTATCTCTCTCTGGCGTTCTACAAAGAGAAGACATACATATCTATCTAAAAAATGCTTTGAAAAAGAATAGACCTTATCTTTTTCACATGTTTCATCATTTTTTCCCCGAACATTACAGTTTTGTTATGAATCACTATATGATAGAACTATTGGAAATATTCTATGTAAAAGAGTGCTGTCCGAATCCCTTATTTGGTAAAATCTTCTATGAAATTTTAATAGATGCAAGTTCAAAGTCCAACCAAAATGGAATTGATAAATTTTTATCAACATTTTACATCGACAAAGATAGAAAGTTTTGGCTGTCATTTGCGCGCGTGGAAAGAAATATTTTATATGAAAATGTTAAGAAAAACATAAACAGTGTCATACTGGGAGGTAGCAAAGTAGTGATTGGAATGTTAGATTATGATCAACATGATTTTAGAATGCCAGAAATTCCAATTTCTAAAGAAAGTACAATCAGGCAAATGAATATCAAAAAAATTATAGACATGGCACCATGCGTAAATTTTGAGTCTCGCAGTTTTAGGAGACACCACTTGCTTTACTTTATAGATAAGTTCAAAGGTACACAAGGATTACTGATATCTGAAGCAGAAGCCTATTCACACATCTACATTTTAGAAAAGTTACGCGTTACAAAAATTATAGTTGTCGATAGACTAGTTTGCAGAGTTTACCAAGATGTAACATTGAAAGTGTCGCATATTGCAGCTGCAAAAGGATTTATAGAACATCTCGAAATCACCGGAGAAGATGAATCTGGTACAAATATTCGTTTACCTGTACTAGATTGTAAAAACAAGAACTCAATAAGTCCAAGACAATTGGCCTTCTTTTTCGGTCACAAAGTCTCAGATGAAGAAATAAAACACCCTTTTCAAACGAACATTTTACGTCTTTAATATTTAAAGTAATTATGGATTATCGCACTTTTATATATCCAAAAAAATCAGCAGCATTGGAATGTATGTTAAACATACACAAAATAAATAGGCAAACTATTAAAAAGCTACGATGCTTATTGGATCTGGAAAAAGAAATATGTTTATTATTAGCAAAAATAGATAGTTTTGATACAAAATTGATTGTGGAAATTTTTTCATTTAAGCGTGTCATTAACAATAACTACACTGACTTTGATTACATGTATCAAAGAGAAATTTTAAGGCACGTTCAACAGATAAAGTCCACGCGATATGTTTATAATGTTTCTCTTTACAACCAAAATTTTTATTCCACATATAACGAAATAATTACCGATTGCATAAACAAAAAGGTATTTACGGTTTCTCGCAATAGAATTTGCTTACATCATTTTTCAAAATTAAATAAAGTAGTGATACAAGTTAATTTTAAGATTCAAGCTTGTTTGCAAATGTTGCTTCCATTGTGCTATTTGATATATGCAAAAGAAAATTCAGTACTTCCAAAATTAGCAGGACAAGACGTAACAGAGAACGTTAAAATAATGCTTGCCTTTACTCCATTCCCTGGTTTTCACAACAATCCCAAATTCGATTATTGGGATGCTTTGAAATCTCCTTTTAATAACCCTTTCAGAGAAATGTCAGAGGCTATTTCTAAATCTGAATTAATTGAAATTTTACATTGGTCGAAACCTGCGGATTTGTTAGAGAAAAGTGACATACAAGTTACAATTACATTTCATAATAGATTAGATTTATACACGTTTCCATCAACCTGAACTGTGAACATTTTTGTTTTCATTGGTTTAATATTTACTATCCGATTAAATTCGTGCTGATGTTAAACTTTTTATGAATAATAGAAGGGCTTTGTGGCTGTTAAAAGGATAATTAAAATTTTCATTTTGGATTCAATTATGTCAAATTGTGAATGTTAGTTTTAATATTGTGTAATTATTCATAAATTGTGCATTGTTTACAATGTGGTTACTGTATCATTGTTCTAGATTCTTTCAAAGAGCATATATTTTCAGTTCTGTTTCTTCTTGTGTGGACTTAGAATATGGCAATAATCTTTGTATTTTATCAGTAGTATTTTATTGCATCGAAAGAAAGTGCAACAATGTTCTGTCCATTTTCGTAAATGTATTGAGATATGATGTAAGATTTGATCTAGTATTAAAGATTTCAACCGAATTTTTTTTTTTTTTATCATACCTTCGGATTGTCGTGTGGGAGGGTCTAGAGTAATCGGGATGTCCGTCCGTTCTTCTGTACGTCCGTTCATACGTCCGTCTGTTACGCTTTGTATAACCCTTCTCTATCAATAAATTCTGTCTTACTCCTCTCTAACCACTGAATGAAAGGATGATCTGACATAACTACTATCTGGGGCCCCTTTTTCAACGAAGAATTATATTTAATCTACAACGATGTTTGTAGTTTTCAAACATGAGTGAATAAATACGACGCCTTTTGAATAGTTTCAATAGTTCAGACACATTTTAACTAAATGGAATACTGCATTTTCTTTGATTTTTTAGACCCCATCACAGCTAAATTCGGCTAGATTTGTAAGAATATCTTCTTTTATGGCAAGATAATGGGCGGTTCTTAGTACAATAGAGGGATATACGTGTCCTAGAAGACCTTATATGGCTATTGTTATTATTTCGCACATAGTCATTGTCCAATCCGATGACAGTACAACAAAACATGCTGGTTTACTACGTTTACATTTTATCACAGGCACGTGGTTTAAGTCAATTCACCTGTTATCCCTTTCTACATTTTAAACTTTTATAATGGTCAACCAAGGCTGTTTATACTTATAAATGCCCATGGATTTTCAGCATTTACGGTTTTTAGGATAAGAAATGCACATGAAAGTTATATTCACTGATACTCGGTAATACGTGTACAATGAAGCGCATTGAAGTGGTAAAATTTTCCGTTTGGACGAAACGTTCTGAGTTATGTTTTGAATGTCGATTACAACATAGTGACACGCCCATATTTTTAGAAACGAGAATGAAATATTCGTCGTAATGTTCTAGGACACTCTAATCTTCGGGACAAGCAATATGAGTTACAATGAAATGGAGCTTGAAAAAAAAATAAAAGAGTTAAAGACTCCCCGCTTCTGTAAAACACAAATTGCAACAAATATGTACATATTTTTGAATTTACCATGTCTATTGAAGTTTCCACAACACATGGTTTGGTCGAACACGTGTTTACTCGGTTTTTATTTAGACCGTTAATTTCATTGGCTATTATATTTATATAAAACCTGTTCTACAGGTATTCGAATAAACAAATTGACCGTTTTATCCATTTCGTGTCATAAACGTTCTAAAGATAGCTCAAAACGTTCCATTCGAACAGAAAATTTTACCACTTCAATGCGCTTCATTGTAGACCTAGCGAATTGCTCACCAAACACACTACAAAACTTTAAACAGGTCGAGACCACTAGATTTTCTGACGTCAGAATAAATTTGCATGTAAATTAGCTATCTGTTTACTTTACCCACTCATGAATGAGTCGCAATGCATTGTGGGCTACTTCAAGTACTCAGCTGTGTTGAAAATGAAGGCCAACTCGAATTGTCCCTTGGAAACTTATTTTCAATTCTTTTTTGAGATTTATGGAAGAAATATATAAAATGATGTATAATCTTTCATTTCTATGCTCACATTTACAAAATTTGCTCTATAAAGCCTTCTATATCAACTTATAATACATCGGCCTAAACCATTGTTCGAAGAGACGTACATGTAGGTGCTATCGTGTCGATAAAGCATTGAGTTTTTTTTACGTGATATACGTGTACATAATTTTAGACAGCACTACAAGGTGCGCTATTATTATTTAAACCTTAAATATTATCAAAAAGCTTTTTTAATGTACATGCAGACATAAAAACTTTTGCACATTATTCGAACTTTCGATGCAACTATTAATCACATAAACAACTCCAATATTAAATGTGAGCATGGAGCAATGTCTTGGGAATGTAATCTTTCAATTTCGGACTTAAAAAGTGACAAAGAAGCTCCACGGTTTTTCCGGTGACGAAGGGAATGTTATGCAGAAATCAACGAAAACCACGTGTCACCAATGAATCGTAAACACGTAGTAGAGTGTCATGCTTTCGGACTCATTCAATTGATTGGCGCACGGGTGTGACGAAGATATCGTCACGTGTTGAAAGTTGCTTTCCATATTAGGTAGTGGTCTCAACCTGTTAAACAGGTCGAGACCACTAGATTTTCTGACGTCAGAATAAATTTGCATGTAAATAAGCTATCTGTTTACTTTACCCACTCATGAATGAGTCGCAATGCATTGTGGGCTACTACAAGTACATATACTCAGCTGTGTTGAAAATGAAGGCCAACTTGAATTATCCCTTGGAAACTTATTTTCAATTCCTCTTTGAGATTTCTGGAAGAAATATTTAAAATGATGTATAATCTTTCATTTCTATGTTCACATTTACAAAATTTGCTTTATGAAGCCTTATATATCAACTTATAATACATCGGCCTAAACCATTGTTCGAAGAGACGTACATGTAGGTGCTATAGTGTCGATAAAGCATTGAGTTTTTTTTCACGTGATATACGTGTACATAGATTTAGACAGCAGTACAAGGTGCGCTATTATTATTTAATCCCTAAATATTATCAAAAAGTTTTTTAATGTACATGCAAACATCAAAGCGTTTGCACATTATTCGAACTTTCGATGTAACTATTAATTATATAAAACAACTCCAATATTAAATGTGAGCATGGAGCAATGTCTTTGGATTGTAATCTTTCAATTTCGGAATTAAAAAGTGATAAAGAAGCTCTACGGTTTTTCCGGTGACGAAGTGAATATTATGCAGAAATCGACGAAAACCAAATTGTACATATGTAGATCCGTGTCTAATCTGTGACTCAAATGCATATAAAATATCGGAAAGCAGTAAAATTCCAAGCACGTTTCCATAGTATTTTTGTGGTACTCACTTGTAACGAATTTCATTGAGATGATTGGTCAGTTAGAAAGTATCGCCTGTGCGTCGATTAGCATATGAGTTCATTCTTACGTCAGAAAATCTAGTTCCGCCAATCTGTTTATAATGGGAAAGGCCAACTAGATTTTACAATTTTTTGATAAATAGCATGTGAGCACTGTTAGGTACAATATTCTCCTTTCACAAATAGGTAGATTTCAGTAAAATACAGTGACCAAACAAAGGAGAAAATTGTACCTACCTGCGCTCGTATATTTTAAGGGCTTCAAAAAGTGGGTCGGGGTTAAAATACAATGGGAATTGGATTTAAACATGATACCTTTACCCCAATAAAAGATCTATATCTTTCAAATCACGTTTCTATTTTTGTTAAAAATAGTATTCTATAAAGGTACATATCAGTGATTAGTTACATACAAAAATTTGAGTAAAATTTTGACATTTAAGTTTTTGTCAATTTACCGGGGGCCGCAAGTCACTTCATCCTTTAATGTCAGAATCTTTGTTACATATATAGCGCAGTTCTGCACATCCTATTTTACTTTTTGATCAGACTCATATATCGGATTTCAATGGTAAAACATTGAATCATTATTTTCTTTTAATACTAAATGGTATCTATCTCTCTCAGAAACTTCCTCTATGCTGTTCAATCTAATCAACTGGATAGAATATATTTTAAACTGAAATTTAATGATACATTCAACAAGTTTGGGGTCAATTAATTTAAGGTTTTTCAACCCTTAAAATTTGAATGATTCAAAGTACAAAAACTGCATACATTTTCATTTATTATAATTACATAATTTAAATTGACCAATTATCGCAAAGATTTGTAGGTCACCAAGACGGGAAACATAAATAAACAGAAGTTTATGTCAACATAAAAAAAATATTAATTTTTTTTAATGGTATTGTAAATATTAAGTAAAAACTGGTTCAAATGCATAATTCTGATACGAGGAGTTCCAAATACTTTCTACTTATAAAATAATTTGGAATGTAAATACAGAGGAAAGTATTTTACATTTAAACTGCAATGAGGAAAATATCTGAATGAAATTATGTGAAAATAAAGAAAATGTCTAAATGAGGAGTTATTGCCCTTTTAGCAAATTTCAAAGACTGAATACTCGATTAAAAAAAATACCGTATACATTTTTTCAACTTCTATTACTTATCAATATTTTTCATTACAGCATATTGAAAAGCAATATATAAAAAAAATGTTCTATTGGGTATGAATTTAATTAAAGACAACTTTTGCAAAAGCCATTGACATCACAGGAGGATGGAAATACCTTAAAATGTAATTAAATACATTCAAATACATTAGAAATTTTGTCAATTACTTAATTTTCAAGTTAAATATTGAAAGGGCCTTTTATAATGATACATACCAATAACGTTTGGCATGACCTTGAAAGATGTATTTAAATACAGTAAATTACAATTACTTATTACAGCTACCCTATCATTGACTTTGTCAGATTCTTTATTACATAATGAAAGTGCAACTCCTATTTTACTTTTTGATCTGACACTAATTCCGGGTCTCCCACAGCAAACATGGACTTTGTCATTAAATAATGATATTGGAGTGAGGGTATCATTTAGTGAGCTCAGTGCTCATAGTGCTCATAGTGCCTCTACTTTTTTGTGTTATTAATTGAGCTTCAAGATACAATGTTAATGTTTACGGGCAATTTTTTTGCCTTTTTGTGCACTAAAAATCTGTTATCACATGTAGGGGGACCTTTTAGGAAAGATGGTGTCATTAATTGGTACAGCCACTCATTTCTGGTCTTAATTTCATTAAAAAGTGTCCACAGCCATCGTGTACTTCAAATTTCAGATAAAGAATGACTCTTCATAACATTGCGATCTGGCCCCTTTTTAAACACGGATTTTTGCCTTTTCAAATCAGAACATTGACATATTTAAACTAAAATGTACAAGTATGGTATTAATACAAACACTTCAAAATCTTTTTTGATAGAGAGACTCTCAATATATACATAATATCAATGAAATAAAATTGCATACATCAGTGCCAAATCTCAACTTCGCCATTGTGCTATGTATGTCATTGTATTATTTGAATAAGGAGGCGGAGCGTCAATCAAGCGTGCGAATAGTTTGAATATATTATCGAGTGTTCGACGTGTACTTAATATAGTTTTTAAGTGATCTATCTAAAAAAAATAAACAATCTTAAAAACCCCTCACCTTTTTCTCAGGCTTGGGACCGACAATATGCTATAATTTTGGCAGGTTTAGGTTTTGTCTTCTGCTTAACTTTTAAACGAGTATATCAATGAAATGATTATTTTTGAAATTCGTTGAAATAAAATGTAAACACAATGATATGGTTTCTGTAAACATAATGTCTTACAAAAGATGGTATTTTGGGGGCTATTTTGGGGACTAGGAAAGTATTTTTAAGATTTTACAGTAACCTAGCTTATTTCTCAAGGGATAATTATTTTAATTCTAAAGCAATAATAATTTCATTAAAGTTTTTTTGAGAATTGAGAAGAGTTGCGCCCCTTGGTAGTGGCGGTTGGCTCAAAATCTGCTGGTGTAAATATGTAGAAAATTTCCAAAAGTCGTGGGTGAATTGTGAAAAAAAGATATTGGAAGACTACAGGAGGGGTATTGAACAATAGTGATTATGTTTTGCTAGGAAAAAAAGCTTATATAGACGTGAGTAGCTCGAAATAACTTTGACACTATTTATATTGTTGATAACTACTCACGACCTCCTGGCAACGTCGTTTCAAAAGCATATCGAATTTCATGGTATAAGTTCATTTCATATGTGCTTTATTTGTGTCAATTATCGGTAAACAAATGGTCATCAGTACAGAACAGCTCTAGATAAAACTTTTTTCAGTAACACTGATAATATTGTCAATACACAATTCCCTATATTTGTATTGGTCTGTGTATAAACAATGGCCGAGAAAGGAGACAACAAGAGGAATTTAAGTGACATGTCTAAGTCATTTTCGGACATCATGAGGTCACCTAAAAAACAGAGGGATGGATCTGTGTCTGAGCCATCTCACATAACCACCTCCACCCCTCTGAGAGAGCTGGATCCCAAGGAATTTCCACCCATTCCTTCCATGACACACCAAGTGGTAATTGGTGAGGATGACATTGTACGCATTGCCACCGCTGTAAAGTTATCAATTCAGGATGAAATTGCTGAACTAGTCAGGAAAGAAGTAGCAAAAGCCGTCCAGCCTCTCTATGAAAAAATTACAAGACTCGAAACATCAAATAATGACCTACAATTTCAATTAGACGAGCTAGAACAATACGGTCGTAGACCTCTCGTCAGAATTGCAGGAATTCCTGAAAATGAAAATGAAAACACCACAGACCTCATCTTGGGTGTCACTGCTAAGGCCGGAATTCCCCTCAACCGAGATGACATCGTGACGTCGCACAGGGTAGGGACACCAAGAAACGAGCAATCGAATCAAGGCGGACGATCGGGACCAAGACAGATAATTGCAAGATTACGCTCTGTAGATCTTAAATTCATGCTTGTTAAAAGCTACGAAAGCTTAAAAGCGAACCCAGAAACAAGACATGTGGTGATTAACGAGGATCTCACCAAGCGTCGTGATAAACTGTTATATATGTGTCGCCAGCTTTGCCGACAACGTAAAATAAAACAGGCTTGGTCATCCAACGGAAAAATCCGCATTCGAGACAATAAGAAAAAAACATATCTCATCAGACAGGAGGACGACCTCTGTCCGTTCGGCCACGTTCCGCAGTGATAGCATTTATCCGTTAGCTTTGACATCCGTCCTTTCCAGATATTTATTAAATGTGATTGTCTGTGTATAAATACCTATATTACATACAACGAACAGTTAACAAACAAAATCTGCATTTTGTTTCAACAATTAAAATGTCATCTTTACTTTTTTTTCTCTCTTAAGCTGTTCAAAATTTGTAATAAATTTTAATATAGCCCTTAAAATTTGTCTATATATATATAGATATTTTTTGCAATTCTAAACCCACAACTATGCCACCACGTCTATGCTTCTCCGTCTAGTTATTTTTTGTACATACATGTACGTTGTTCTATGGGCTAAGCTCATACACAACCAGCTACACAATTTATACAATTTATACTGCAACTCTGTCATCAGTGGTCAACTGTTGTTTTTTCATATTTTCCAAAATATTTCTTGTATTACCAGTTTGGTTCTAGTGTATATATTTTATTTGTTGTTTTTGTTTACATTGTGTTTATATTTCACTCATCTTTTTGTTAGAAACTATTTTATTACATTATGTGTTCAATACTTAAGTCATGCAAACTTTGTATACATATGTCAAGTGAATAATGTAGTAAGCGAAATTTGGGCAGCTACTGACTGCGGTCTTATACTTCCATACAATTATACATATCAAAAGATAGACAATGGGTAACTCGCTAGAAGAATATCGAGCTGCAGTCGGTTTATTCTATTTATCAGGTAAAGGAACTTCTAAAAAATGTTTGTGGTCTGTGTCTCCGTGCGCATATTTGTTACAATTACTCAAAAATATTTTAAAACTACTTAGTCAATGCATGAAATGTATTACACACAATTCTGTGTATATCAATTTCTATTTTCAATTGTTTACATTTGTTCTGTTAGCATGTGGCGATATCGAGGTCAATCCGGGGCCTACCATTGAACATGTCCTTGACATTTTACACCTCAATATACGAAGTATTAGACGCAAAATCGATCATTTAAACTCTTTTGTTCATGATTTTGACATTTTATGTTTTACAGAAACCCATCTGGACGATACTGTACATAATGATGACATACATTTAGATGGGTTTTGTAATATTTTGAGGAAAGATAGAAATTGTTACGGGGGTGGTGTCATGATTTACTTATCTGAAAAAATACGCGCTATTAGGCGACATGAATTCGAACCAGCTGATGTTGAATGCATATGGATTGAAATTGATAATCATACCTTTAACTATTTCTTATGCTGTGTATATCGTCCTCCAAACTCTGATGGCAGTTTTTGGACCAAACTTTCATGGAGTATTGATAAAGTTGGTGAAAAATCCAATAAGATAGTAATAGTTGGTGACATTAATGTTGACCTCTTTACAGCTCCACAAACACATATCATCCGTGAAATAATAGCAACACACAATTTAGTTAACAATATCCATGAACCTACAAGAACTACGAACACGTCGAGCACGCTGCTTGACCCAATTTTTTCTTCTGTTGATATTCAAGTATGCGAATCGGGCACATTAGTAATGGAATCATCTATAAGTGATCATAGAGCTACTTTTATCTCGCTTTTCTCTAATATAAACTACAATCGCTCTTACAAAAGAAAAGTGTGGGCCTATAAAAACGCGGACTTTGGTAAATTAAATACTTTGATAGAAAACTGTAATTGGGATAAAATCATCAATGAAGCTGATACCATAGATTTGGCCACTGAAAATTTCACATCTGAATTTCTCACTTGTGTTCGAGAATGCGTACCGGAACAAACAATAACAATCCGTCCTCGTGACAAACCATGGTTCGATTCTTTATTAAGGAAAACAATTAGAACTAGAGACCGTCTTCATAAAAAAGCACATAAAACTAAAAGAGAATCTGATCGGTCTGAATATAGAAAGGTACGGAATTCGGTTAACAATATGAAGAAACATGCTATGGCTAATTATTACGACAATATTGAAACATATTTAGAGGACTCAAGTAAAAATAATAATAAACTTTATTGGAAATTGATGAAGGATTCATTCAACATAAAACTATCTAACGAGATACCACCTATTGAAATATATAATGATAAAGGTGGTAAAAAGTTGGCTTACTCTGACTTAGACAAAATTGAAGCCTTAAATTCTTATTTTTCATCTATTTCTACTATTGATGATTCAAACGAAACACTACCAAACATGTACAATCTATGTAGTAGCACATTTTGTAAAATATCAATTGAAGAACATGAAGTATCAGACATTATTTCAATACTTCCCGTGAACAAAGCTATAGGTCCCGACTGTATAAGTCATAAAATGTTAAAATCTACTCTTCAGTCTGTTGTTAAACCACTCACTATGTTATACAACAGGTCCCTGTCAGATAGAATATTTCCATCTTTCTGGAAAATTGCTCATGTTATTCCTCTTTTTAAAAAGGATGACCCCTCTTTGGTTTCAAATTATAGACCTGTGTCGCTGTTATCCTGTGTTAGTAAAATTATGGAAAGAATTGTTTTTAAACATGTGTACAATTATTTTCACGGTAATAATCTGTTTTATCGATATCAAGCCGGTTTTTTACCCGGACATTCTACTGTGTATCAATTACTAGAAACATATCATAGTATTGTACAAAATATTGATGAAGGAAAAGTATGTTGTATGGTTTTTTGTGATTTATCTAAAGCATTTGACAGAGTATGGCACAAGGGTCTCATTTTTAAATTACAAACTTATGGTTTATCCGGAGATATCCTCCAGTGGTTTTCTAGTTATCTAAATCATAGGTCACAAAAAGTAATGTATAAGGATTTGTTCTCTTCAAAACTTGATTTATATGCAGGTGTACCACAGGGCTCTGTATTGGGGCCACTTTTATTTCTGATATATGTAAATGATGTTGCTGAAAATATGATGTCCATGTGTAGATTGTTTGCTGATGATAATTCGTTTCAACAATGTTCATACAATATTTAAGACATTGAATACAAGCTAAACCACGATTTACACATTTTAGAATCATGGTCAGATAAATGGCTTCTAAAATTTAACCCATCTAAAACAAAGGTAGTCTTCTTTAACACAAAGGCCATTTCTATTATGCCAAAATTATTTTTTAAAGGAGATAGGTTAGAATGCGTCCCAGTCCATAGACACTTGGGTTTATTATTGTCACAGAATCTCAGCTGGTCTGCATATATTGACGGTATTGTAAACAATGCTTATAAAAAACTTGGGCTTTTGAAAAAACTTAAGTTTAAATTGAGTAGAAATAACCTTTCAAAATTGTATACTACATTTATTAGACCAATGCTCGAATACGCTTCTGTTGTATGGGATGGGTGCTCTGAACAAGATTCTGAAAAGCTGGAAAAAGTACAACTAGCTGCGGCTAGAATTGTCACCGGACTTCCTATTTTTGCATCTACAGAAACACTTTATTTAGAAACTGGTTGGGAAACTTTAAAATTTAGGCGTTATGTTGCAAAAATGTCTACTATGTTCAAAATAAATAAAGGGACTGTCCCAGAATATTTAAATAATATCGTACCAAACAAGCATGGAAATGTATCAAAATACAATACCCGTAATAAAGAACAGTTCATTATTCCAAGATGTAGATTAGATCTATTCAAAAAGTCATTTGTGCCAGACGCCGTGAAAAAATGGAATCTATTGAAATTAGATACAAGAGAAGCCATCTCAATTAATTCCTTCCGTAAAAACTTAAGAGCTTGTACAAAAATCATCAATCCGCCAACATATTTTTCTTTTGGTAAACGCTACACAAACATAGTTCATACTAAACTAAGACACAACTGTTTACTTAACTATGATCTATATAAACGCAATATTATAAACAGTCCTCTTTGTTCCTGTGGAAAGTATGAAGATGTTTATCATTATTTTTTTGCTTGTACAAAGTATGCAAATGCTAGAAACAATCTTTTTAACCACCTGTTCATGCTTGAAGAATTGGTTACAATTGACACTAATTTACTATTATGGGGTGACAGAGATTTGCCTGTATCAACTAATATTAATATTTTTGCTGCTGTCCATAGATTTATTACTGAAACATGTAGATTTTAAATTGATTTGTAATTTAATTACATCACTTGAAAATATTATAATTATGATATTTTAATGTATTTTTTGCATGACATATTGTTATATTTATGGAGAGGAACTTGTAAGTTGTAAGAACTTGTTTCCAATCCATTTGACTCGTTCAATAAAATATGTTCAAAACAAAACAAAGTTTTTTTTACACGTACACTAGAATTGATTATCAATAGCATATAATTTTGCAAGAAATCTGAGTGTTCCAACAAATACATGTATGCGGTTGAATGTTGATAGAAAGCCAGGATAATGTTGATCTTTAATCATGCGTTCATTGGGCAAGTGAGAGGGCATACACGTGCTTTTTCGTGCAAAATAACATTATGTTTAAGAAATACCTGTTCGCAGGCTTTTTTAGAAACAGTTTTCATTGACTTTTTACGGGATCTGCAAATAGCACAATATTTGTGTGACTTTGGTCCGATGTAAAATGTTTAAGCGTCAACATTGCCCCCATAAGTCTGAAGCTTCCCCCTATTCATATCGAGGGTGCATTTTGTGCAGATGTGGTCATCCCCCGTGACCTTTCCTCCCATAATACGCGCTAATTCAGTCCTTCGTACTTCGTTTATCTTTCCCTTGAGGGTTCTTCGATTAGATTTATTTGTGCGCTTTTTACAAACAACACAGTTTATACTTTTAGGCATGGTGAATACTAGTAAGTGTTTTCCTATTATAACAGTATATAATGACGGTTTTAACAGAAAAAAGGACTATAACTTTTAATATCTTCCAGCAGTTTAAGTGAGAGTTTTCTTGAAACAGACGCACGTGTATAATATATAAACACTGCAGTAAAATGTGGAATCAACGATACCTTAAGAGAATTTTTAATTATGTTTAATAAATATATGCAGTGATTAACTAACTTAACCCCCCCCCCCCCCCCCGAAGTAGATCGATAGGTACTTACCGAAAGAAAAAATAAACGGAAAATGGCAAAAATAACGTTCAATAACAGGTAAATAAGACAATTCAACCTTGCATATAGATAAATCAAGTATGCACTTATCCAAAATACATGTATTTTCAAATAGAAGGGTTGTCCAAGTATTTTTAGCCGATGGAATAAGATTTGACAATGGATAGCTCGCAGACACTCTGGACAAGATGTCGAAATGGTGTGCTCAAATCGTGAAAGTGAATAGATTTAAATCACGTGTTCAATGCTTTGTTATTCATAAGGTCAAAGACGGGTTGAAATTTGTAAACAAGGTAGCTTTACTATAGAGACAAGTACCCGTGATTTTGAGGTTTTAGAGGAAATAACACATGAGCGCACGATTGTTTCAATTTCTTTCATGGATGTAAATGATTAGTATTACTTTTTACGTTGTCCATAAAAACGGCAAATTGAAACATCAATGCGCTCATATAAAAAATGGGCTTACAAAATGGGGGTGTGGCCTAAAGTCTATAAGAAATTGATGTAAACAATGTACCCCTGCTATATTAATCAGAAAAATACCTAATTACAGTTTATGAAAGCAAATTTTTAAGTTGAAATTAATAAACTGCAATGTTTAATGGAAAGATTGGGGCAAAATTATGTAGAAAATCTGAAAGTTATTTTTTTGTAAATATTTGGGGGGCCAAATGTGGACGTTTAAACGATTCATTCTTTTGTAAAAATCCTTTGAGAAATCGCACTTTTCACAATCTTTTGAGGATGATGCATAGTGTGCTGTATGCTACCTGAATAAATTCGACTAAAAGTGTATGACATCTGCAATTTTTCTTAGATAATACGGGAAGAAAAACAATTTTAAATAATGTCACATTTAGCATTTAAAAGGTAAAATATGTTTCTACTGCATTGAATTATAATGATTCAGAAACTATGTAATTTAAAGCCGCTTCATCCGAAACAGGCACATATTATCTTAAACAATAAAAGTATGCCATTACATCAAGCTAATATATAAAAAATAATTATAAGATTGATTTGATAGTTTATTACAGCAATCCTTACATGGAAACATAGACCAAAAACCTTGTTGACAAACAGCAGTTTCTGACGGGAAGTTAAGATCTGTTTTGAAGTCACCTTTGAAAAAAATACTTTTATCGGTTATATCTAATTATGAAGAGAATTCAAATCCGAGTATTTTTTTCCATTAGTAGAATCCTAAGTCATGATATATCTTTTATATAAATTTTAAAGAAATTATAATTGAATATCATCCATAGTAATTTTTATATTAATATGCATATTTACAGAATAAAGGAAAATCAGATATTTTTAAAGATTTTTTTAAAAAGGGAGTTTAGTAACGAGGGAGAATATTCCCCGATGTGGAAAAATGCTCGGGTTTGTTCTTTATGAGTTATACATGTAAGCGATAAATTTAATTTTTCGAAAGGTGATTTCACGCAATGTCAACAAAGGATTATTTTTTGTGTGACCTAACATCTTTTTTTTTAACTTTTAGATTTTGATATCTTTAAAAAGAAAAAGACTTTGGGGATGTAATTTGACAAAAGTTGAAATAATTTATGGACAATTATTTTTCAAAAAGAAAAACGAATATATATTTTTAGCGATTAGAATCGGACCAAGCGGCTTTAATTTCAAACATCAATTTTATATTTTGAAAATTTAACGGTCAGATTTGTATTGAAACCGTCTTTGACTTGATATAACATGCATGTGATCATGAGTAAGTATTCCGATCAATAAAAATAGAAGATATTTTGCGTTCTTTTGAAATCATGACGTGTCAAAGCAATATATATACCCTGATAGTCCAATCTATTATGAATTATGTTTACATTTAAGAAAAATGAAACAAATTATTATTATTATTATTATCATTATTTATATTTTTAATGTTGTACATAAACAAAGATATAACTCCTTAGAACTGACGAAAGAGCAGAAATGCAAGTTTCCTAAACATACTAAAAAATTGTACAACAAACAAATCAATGAATGAATAAATTTATGATACTTTTATATGAATATATGAACAACGCAAATACTCGTAAAGTTTTCTTTAAATATCAAAATACGGAACATTTATCAAAGGTCCATTGCGATAATTAAAATCGGGTGCAGAGGAAACAAAAACCCTCTTAAACATTAGTGAAGAAATCAAGTGTCATGGAGTAGTACGTCGGTAGCAATTCATACATATATACCATGCTACTAAAAATATACACTTGTTGATCCTTTTTGTTTTTACACAGAAAAATAAAGCTTAAGGGATTTTACGGGCCTATAAAGATATTCTTGTAACTCTAACAATATTTATAATATTGCTAGATTCTACAAATTTCCTCTAGTTTATTAAGAATTCTACCTTAGTTTATCGAACTATTATCGAACTGCGGTATATTGTTAACTCACCTATGCCAAAGTCTCAATTGAGCTTTTCTGATTACATTTTGCCCGTCGTCCGTCCTTCCGTCCCTTCGTCTTTTACTCATGGGGTATCTAATCCTTACCTGCAACTCCTTTTTATCACTGAATGTTTAATGAGACTTTCCCAGAATTTTTGTTATATCGTGCCATTGCGCAGCACTTCATATTTTACCTTATTTATTTATTTATTTATTTTATTTATTTATTTATTAATATTTTTTTTGCATTTCTGGTTTATCCCGAAAAAAATAAAGGCACGGCCATTTTTCTATATTAACATTTATCAATCGCAACTCCTTATTTAGCACTTAATAAGATTGAATGATATTTTCAAAGATTTTAATAACTTATTTAATTCCATTTAGCAACTGCTAACTTACCTTTTGATCAGACACTTATTTTGGACCTTCAGAGCAAAATATGGACTTTGACATTATAATCATACGCATTAGGTGTGTGTGGGGGTATCATTTAATGAGCTTTGTTTCAAATAGTTCGGAAAATAATTGGTTAATGACAACATCTATAAAAATTATGAGAGTAAAATAATTTAAAAGCTTAAGCTAAGAACTAATTGTTGTTATTAGTTGTGCGTCAGTATTATTTTTATTTCTCTTCAGATTATTATTTATAAAAATGATTAATAAAAATGGATTTTAAAAATATTTCCTCAACATTACATTGTCTAAGTTGTGAGCACAAATCCCTTTGATTTTTAGGAAATAAATAAAGCAGCACGCATGGAGCTTTTTAAGTATCTGGGGACTCGGCATGTATAGAAGCTGTTCTTAATATTACTGGTGACGAGTAAATGCAAGTTTTTTTTATATTATAGAAAAGCTATTGCATTTTTTCCTTCGCTCTAGAAATAAATATTTTTATTTTGGAGTCAGTGATCATGGGAGATTTAAAAGAACATGAATTATATGTAAAGATAAAGCCCATTGATGAGGTTGATCCATAGATATATCGACTTCACACACAGAAAAGCATATCGACCAAGCATGAAGTGCAAGGTCGATAATTATGTTTTTCTGTGAATTTATATATCTATGGATCTGTGAAGTCGATATACATGTATCTATGGATCGACCTCATCAAAGGGCTACATTTGTTATAAAATTATATTTTACGGGGATTGAATGAACAAATTTGAACATATTAGGAAGAAGCCATAAGTTTTTCTCTTGGCTTTTTATACACTTAAAGTTAATACGAATAGATAAAAATTAATTTGAGCTGTTTAATTGCTGCAATTTGAGCTGTTTAATTGTTGCATTACATTTTGTACTGATTTTTAAATAAACATCTCTAATATGTCTTAATACAAAGTAGATCTTTATTCAAGGCACTGCAACATCTTGCCATTTACTGTCTTACAGAAAATCAGAACTATTCAGGAGTTTAAGTTTAATTTTTCTTTTTCAGAATCAGCAAGTCATACATTGGATCATTTCCATTTTTTATTTTAGAAATTTCAAGCCGATATGCGTTTTAGAATTTAAAAATATTAGCCGAAGTCATTTATTTAACGATATTTAATTTGACGTTTTCTTAATTTATTTTTATAAAACGAGTTTTGCCTCTTTCTCCTTATTCTTTTTATTTTAATTAAATCCGGTTACTTCCTGTTATCAGAGACAATGTGTGCAATTCAGAGTTAGGTTTTATTTTTTTTTATGCCCCCGTAAACGAAGTTTCGGGGGTATATAGTTTTTGTCGTGTCCGTCTGTCTCTCTGTCTCTCTGACTGTCTCTCTGTTTGTCCGCAAAAACATTAACCTTGCCCATAACTTTTGATTCAGTTAAGCTACGACTTTCATATTTCATATGTATATTCCTTGTGACTAGACCTTTCTTTGGGTACCACCAAATTTGACCTTTTGACCTTGACCTTGGCGTTTGACCCACTTTTACATGAAAATTTCAAACTTTTACTTTGGCCATATCTTTTGAACAGTAGATACCAGGACATTTATACTTCACATATGTAATGTTTGTTGAAAGACCTTTCATTGGATATCAACAACCTTGACCCTTTGACCTTGACCTTGTAGATTTCTGTACTTATGAAAAAACTTTAACCTTGGCCATAACTTTTGAACGGTAAGATATAGGGCTTTCATACTTTATATATGTAATTCTTTTGAGAAGACCCTTCATTGGATTCCAAGCAACTATACCCTTTGTCCTTGACTTTTGAGTTTGACCTACTCTAAAAAAGCAAACCTTGACCATAAATTTTAAAGGGTTAAGGCTAGTGTTCTCATACTTTACATAATTATTTAATCCTTGTGACAAGACCTTTCATTTGCTAACAAGAAATTTGACCCTTTGACCTTCACCTTAGAGTTTGACCTACTTAAAAAAAATTTAACATTGGGCATAACTTCTGAACGGTTAGGGCTAAGGCTTCCATACTCTACATAAGTATTCTATGTGGCAAGATCTTTCATTGAATACCAATTACCTTGACCCTTTGACCTTGACCTTGGAGAATTTGCACTGATTGAAAAAACTTTAACATTGGCCTACTTTCAAATTTCATAATTGTTTTCCAGTGAGAATACCCTACTTTTGGTACCATTAAATTTGCATTTAAGAAAAGTTTAATCTTTGCTATGTTGCCATACGGGGGCATCAGTGTTTTACAAACACATCTTGTTTACAATATATATCCTTCCAATTGTTGCAAAACTCCGAGAGAGGTGTAAAAATAATCTGAAAAGTTATCTGTTTTCCTTAGAAGTACCTATCAATGAGTTAAATGCTGACTGACGTTTTGATATCTTACATGTAGACCATCCACAGGCCGACGGAATTAAAGGACAGACAATGAAGCACTATGAAATGCCTCTGATTTGTTGCCAAATGTCCGAAAAAGCCAGATAACAATCGTGTTTTTTGAACACCTTGCCGACTATGTGCCCAAATCGATCAATTTTCAATCAAGACTGTAAATTATTTATCGAAGGAGTAAAGAAATATTCACATCTCATTTCTCCACGAGTACTACCATGAGGAAAATAGATCAGCTGCTCTTTCGACATGCTTAAGTTGGGGATCTTTATCTTGATACAGGTTCTCGTATTAAAAGTAGAAGATTTCCCAAAAATGACCCGCATTTTCACTCCAGAGTGCCTGGCGCTTGAAGAAGGAATTGTTGCTAAAAGTTTTAATCGACCGAGGATTAAACCTCAACTTTCCGATCATCTTTGCCTAACTTTCCACCCCAGCTTCGGGTGCCGACGCGTATTGGGCTAGAAATTTAAGGTACTATTATTATGTCGCCCCGAACGAAATCGGGGGCGACATAATAATATTGTACGCATGTTTTTGTTCTCCGGGCTGTTTCTCGGAGATGGCTAGGACAATATTCCTGAAACTTTACTCAAAGGACGTACTGGTTATAGTTGTGTGGACATTCATTTTCAAAATAGCTACAGTTACCATGGAAATCTGCAAAAAGCTACGAATTTTGTCCACGAGTGTTCTCTCTGGTCCCTTTAACATTCGCTATGATTTTTTTTTTAATTTAAGGAATTAGTAATAGTAGTTTCGCATTTAAAATTTTCAAACAATCGATTATTGCCATGGAAACCAGGGGAAAGTGAAAATTCTTTTACTTTGATTTTTAAATCAAAGTACTTAAAGGACTGATACGAACTGATGGTTGTCCAAGCTTAGCTAATGGGTATTGTTTTAATGATACAAAAATGAAAGTCTTGTCCAGTTCGGGGCGACATACGCTATTGCTTGCAATAGCAGACTTTCTAGTTTTAATTGGTATTTCTCTTGTTTAAATAAAAAAAAAATGATTTATTACCACAGTGTTAAATTAGGGAACACTGCTCTTTGATTTTGACTTCCGGGTTCCCCTTGCCAAATATATATATATATATATATATTATAGGGAAACGAGCAATCAATTGCGTGCCCGGGTGCGTGTCCACCGACAACATATTAACTCTCCGGAATATCGGCAAATCCCTCTGAGTGAACATTTGGATACTTGTGGAAATAAACAATTCACTATATTTCCTTTTTACAAACTTTCAAGTGAAAGTGATATTCAGAGACGTGAGAAAGAAAAACATTTTATACATTTGTTCAAACCTAGACTGAACAATTGAGCATAATTGTTGTAAAAATTGTACTTATTATTTTCATTCTACAGTTTTCCCGCAAAGTTTGACTATGACGTCACAATAGACGTTTGTATGTAATGTTCCGCTTATTATGACGTCATGTTGCTATGTTACGTATTATAAAGCTTTTGAAGATTTGAAATGAAAGCGCTTAAGCTAAACTAAAGGTTTTCGTGTTTCTTTTTTGAAAAGATTTATATATATATATATATATATATATATATATATATATATATATATATATATATATATATATATATATATATATATATATATATATATATATATATATATATATAAAGGAGCCTTCGTTCAAAGCATATAGTGTTTGATCCTTTTTATTGTTTTGAAGACAATATGTATTGTGAACGAAATCACAGTTGCGAGTCGATATTTGATTAAAATACAGATTAAAAAGAATCACTATGCAAAAATACAATCGAGGCATGAAAGATACTGTAAAGCTTTAAATCTTTGATTGAATGAATGTACAAAAAGATGTATTACGTAATGTTTCACTTGCAGATAGAGCTCTGGTATTTCGATACGTATCGTTTACATGCATGTGTCCTATTGCAACTACATGAAAAAAAAACCTTTTATAAGCAGATGTTTATTCTTAAAACTACAGATCACAAAAGATTTAACTGTACACACTCATTTATATTGGATTTAAATCAGGTATGTATATAAAACTCTTTCTTAAATGTTACAAATATTTTCTTTTTTGTCAATGCATTTTTGAAGTTAATTTAGGTTTGGATAGCAATTTAGGTAATCCTTCTGAAAAATATATGTTTACATTTTCGAATCTGTTAAATGACTGTATGCATGTTATGACTGGAAAAATATAATCTTGTAATCTTGTAATAAATTTTGCTCTTTTTCAACGGTACTAGGTTTACAGAGTACAAAAAGGCTACATGGATTTATAAGTATTGTTACAAAAACTAAAATCCTAAAAACACTACAGTTAAATTAAAAATAGTTTAAATGCCCCAAAAATTACACCAATATGCATTAGTAAAACATAAAAGTTAGACATTTCATGATGTTTTTGCATTGGAAAGTCAATGCAAAGGAATTCGGGTACCTATCAATTTTTTTAGTACATAAAAAGGTATGACGTATTTTTATCTTTATTAATTTTTTGGGTAAAATTGATAAATTAAAAAGAATACATCATACCTATAATTCAAAGATATCACTTTTTTTAATTTCCAAAAATTTCGATAATATTAATTGATAGGTATGTGTACTTCCGTGCTAAATGAGAAATCACACGCAATGCCATCAAAACATTACTTTCTCATTTTTGCTTAAAGTTTTAGTAAGCTAGTTAATGAAGCTTTAAGATTTTATTTTAGAAGATAGTTTTGCAAGCTTTTTATTTTCTTTGAAAATTTTCATTGAAAGTGTAGCATTGTGTACGGAATTCTACTTTAAGCACTTAATACCTCTATAAAGGAGGGAGAAAATTTATTTAATTAAGATATCTCTATATGAAATGAGAGTACATTTTAAATGAGCATATAAGTCAAATTCTCTTTTAAGAATGTCGATACTTTATACATCATTTTCTAGAAATCCGTCATTACTGTGAAATTCTGTACAATAAAACATGTGATTTTTTTCTATCACTGCAGATCTCGAGACAGTAAATTTCAAGAGAGTAAATGGACACTTTTTAGGTAATTATAATATACTGTGTAATTGTAGGTTTCAAGGCTACACATAATCTCATTTCGTTACATGTAGCTCTACTGCTCTACTGATCAGAGACCAATGGTAAACAGTCCCTGTAGACGTTTTGTAAGTCTGTAGGATTGCTGGTGCCGACATGCTGTACATTCCGTGAAATGGCATTCAATTTTATTTAATGATAGTCATGATACCTTAAGACACAGTAAGTTGTGGCTTTCTTTCAAAATGCTATTATATACTAATATAAATAGTGATATACCTTTAAATCTTATTTGTCATTCATGATTACATGATCTTGGAAGTTTTGGCTAAAGATACAAAACTTTTTCCTGTTATCGACATGTAGATACAATATAGGTACATATGTATATTAAAATAGTCGTTTTACCAAAATTAAATATTTTTTTAACGAAATCTGTAAACAAATGGAGTTGCATCAGGTTAGATATTCCTTTCTTACATGAAAGAATTGTAGGAATATTTATCCCAGCTTTTGTCTGCGATAATTGTTGAAAGTTTTGTAGGCATTTTAGCTTGTGAAAGAAAAAAAAACTTCTTGAAAAATATCAAATGAAAACGGTATAATAAAACAATTATAACGAATTTACATTCACTTTTCAGAATATGGAATTCTATGATAAAGCTGAGGATGCAAATTCAATCAACACAAAAAGAACACGTGCTACATGTATAAACGTGAATATTTAAAAATAATTCTATTAATTTGCTTACAAAAGCAGAAGCAGGTATTTTTGTAGAAAGCTATGCTGGTATAAACATTCACTATAAAGTTTTTACATGTACACGTGTTGTAGATTCTCAAACCTGTTCTAGCCATAATTTGCGTGGTAGTAGGAATATCAGCAGTGGTGGTACTAGCCGTAGAATATAGTCATCCTACTTCTAAACAAAATACAGGTAAGCAGAGAGAGAGAAAGAGAGGGAGAGAGAGAGAGAGTAGTATCGTTTTCTTTTTTAAGACTTTCCTTTAAATCTTCATCGATCTACAATATATTTTTTCAGGTGAAAAAGCAGACAAATTTGGTAAGTTATTACTTTTAATCACAATCAATATTTTTTGAATTTTGAAAGAGACTTTATGAATAGAAAGAGTAGTTTATGATCATTCCCTTCAAAAGTATTAGTTTAATTAACCAGTATGCTGTAATATGTATTTAAACAAGTATTAATTAACATACCGGTACATAGTACAAAAATTGAAACAAACCTTATAAAGTTTAATGCAGGATAACAATTATCTCAATTTTAATGCCTATATCATTTATAGACTGTGAACCTAAGCCGATGTCCGGAAAGCTGAAATTTAATTCATCAATAGAAATCACATGTGTGTATCCAAGTGATACACCTATTAACGACTCAATTGTGATCTTGGAATTCATACCAGAAACAGGCCCAACCGAAGGCATTATGGAAATAAACAGTACAGTAGAGGCAAAACCATTCCGCATTGGACGATGGAACATTAAAATTAAGGAGAGCTCGGTTGAATTTCATGCAGATCCCAATAAATGTGACGAGAATGGATATTATCATATAACTTTGTATAGTGTTAATTCGACAGAGAATTTCAATGATACAGTGGGCATCAAATATGAAAGTAAGTTTTTTTTTTTAAAATAACTCAATGAAAATGTATAATTGACTTGCAGCATATAAATACACACCTTCAGATACACATACGTAGAAACACATGTTACACAATATAACATATTGACTTTAATATACACTTAACAAAACTTTTTAGTGTTCACACTAATTCATGTATTTATTTAAAAACTACTTTATAATTCACGTTATCCTATAAAATAATTTCCATAAAGTATCTCGAATGAAAATAATGCATGTATATATTGTTTAATTTTAAAAACCAAGAATCCATATGTTTATATATGACTGTTTATCAACAAGAATCATTAGTATACTTTATTTTAAAGCTTTTCGGAATATTGATTTTGTATAATTGAAGATGAAGTGTCGGCTGACCAGATGGATATCAGAAAATCAGAGAAGAATGGTGTTTACGAGATCACCTGTTCAACTTCCGGTTACCCACCGGCGACAATCATCATACAGAGGACTATACAGAATATTACCTACCCTCTCAATAGTGTAAACTCTTCATGTGTCATGGGATGCAACGGAAACGATGGTTGGTCTGCTCAGTGTACCGGAAGTATTCCCATAACTTCTGTGAGGTCTCTGGACGAAGTTACATGTCACACTGTCCGATGAAGAGGAATTTTAGCATACTGAGGCAAATTTTAAATCAATGTATGACACTTTCTACATTCATTATAATATTTTAAAAAATGGTAAAATGGTTCAGAATTTTTTATTCATGATATATACAGTAAACATATATTGTTTAAATTCATGACAATGAGCACAGATTGCGTATGACCGATCAGCAAACGATAAAATACATGTACTCAGTAACTGTAGCGGATCCAGAAATCTTGAAAAAGACGGGTCATACAAGTAATCGGGGTCGGGATATAGCTAACAGTCGCTCCAAAAAAACATGTATTTTGGACACAAAAGGGGGTCTGGGATCCTCGGGTTCCCTCTAATTGAGAAATAAAAAATGCTGTGATTTTATCAGTATTTCGTTGAGCACCAATTTCCGAGGATTTCGATGTTGAGGAGATCCACGAATTTAAATGTTCATTGAATTAAGAAATACGACATTCATTTGTATAGGCAATGCTTTTGTTCACGAAATTTCGTGACAGCACATGTACACATTAAATGAGAAAAAATGTCAACAACAGTCTTGTACTTGACATGTACAGCTCCGAACTCACTTTAAACTTTGCATGTTTTTTTTCGTAAAAATTACTTTGACAATTTTAAGGGGGGGGGGGGGGGCGCCGGGTGCGCCTCCCCCTTAAATCCGCCACTGATAATACGTACCCTTTTTTTCTTAGGTGAACAAAAACGACTGATTGGAAAAGACAGCACCACAACCCCGACTCCTACGTATAACGCAGATAAAATTGGATTCACTGCAGTAACAACGGTCCATCAGACGCATTTAATGATAGACAGTACTGTTCATTTCCCTAAAGTCATCACCAATGCCGGCAATGGATTTGACCCAATTACAGGTATATTTCGGGCACCCGTTCCAGGTTTATACCTCTTCAGTGCGTCCATTCTGAGCCTTGTCGCCCATGAAGTCCGATGTGAAATCGCAAAAAACGGGGATGTCGTGGCGTATATATTTAGTGGAGACAACGCAACGTATTCTACTGGAACTCAATCAGTTTTACTCGACCTCTTACAAAATGATGAAATCTGGATAAAAATTACCCATAATAATGACGTGAATATTCTAGGAGGTGGTTGGTCATCCTTCGTAGGAGTATTGATATCTCCATAATTTAGTAAAATTTTTGTCAAGCAAAGACCCTTTTTCAGTATTGATATCTTAAAAAAAGCTCGACGTAAATATGTTTCCTGTATTGAAATTTCTGCATAACATGATCTGACATAAAAATCATTTCTGAAAAGATGCAGCGATACTTCAAACTGTTTTGCGTTACAGCGAAGATAGCAATACCTTAATTTATCTTATTCAAGACGCTTATATTTTTAAAGCGCACGCAAATTGCTAATGGCCCTAAGTGTTCATCAAAATCAGCTTTTCAAGTGGTTCTCCATATGAGTGAAAAAAAATTCGAGAGGGACGTTAAACAATATACAATCAATCAAACTGTTGTGGCTTTAATTTATGTTATTGTTGTTCATGAAAAACAATATTACAACTTTTAAAAATGAAATTTATAGCAGAGGCTTTTTTTTTATCATATTAACTTTTATTTAAAAAATTACATAATTATGATTAAGCAAAAGAAAAAAAATCTTTTTGGTTTTATTAAAGGACAAGTTTAAAAAGCCCCCAAGTTTTGCTATGTCTTTAATGTAACAGTTTATCCATAAAAACCTGTTGTTACCCCTGCCACAAAATGAGCATTGGTTTTAAGATTTAGAATATACAGGGGCCAAATGGGAATATATTTTCATTTCTCAATTTCATGCAAATTTTCATCAATTTTACAGCACATTTTTTTGAGGAAAACATATATAGGCTTGCCTATGTACCAAATTTATATATATATTATACAATAAAATATCAGATGCAGTTTATGTGTAAAAATTAAGGGCATACGACAAGATTGAACTTTTTGGTCGAAGAGAAATATTTCCAAATATGATGAAATTCCACCAGTTTTGAAGAAACTGTGTTTTATATTTTAATGATTCCATGTAAGTTTGAGTCAAAATTAGTACTTATACATTTTAAAACATTTTAACTTCTGATACAAACTATCACAATTCTACCATTGTTCTGATTTTTATATATGGCCAGTATCTTTTATACATTTTTTGCTTTAAAATGCACCCATAAAATTTTTCCTGTCTTATTGTTTGGCTTAGACAAACTTTTCTTACCATAGTTCTTATATTTAAGGCCAAGGAATTTGTATATGTTATCCGATATGTATTGCGATATTTTTAACCGTAAGCGGTTTATAAACAAGCGTACTGCAATATTTTTAATGTTATATAAAATGGCTTTTTCCTTATTTCATTAATTTAATTTCATTGTAGACAGAATGTACATAATTATGATCAAAAAGGCTTCAAACTGAGCATTATTTTAAAAGTAACGTCAAGCGGAGAGATGCGTTTTTTATGTAACTCATTGTGACGTAGGCAAGTTATGTTATACGAAATGGATAAAACCGTTTAACCAATCAAATGACGCGTTAAATCTGAAATTAAATTATTTAAAAATAAAATTCCTTAGTCAAAGCATTTTGCTGGTATATCGATATTGTAAAAACATATAGCGATACGATATTGTTTGTCGTTGTATTGCAATATACCGAAATATCGATATTTTTGCCCAACCCTACTTTCTGAAATCCCTGGTAACGCATGCTGACTTTTTGTTTGTATACATCTTATGACACTTTAATCTTAAAAGTGTGTAGAAAATTAATCTTAAAAGAAACATATGATATTGACTCATAATGTATTTTACGCTGCTCCTCCTTGAATAGCCTTCTACGTATGTACATACTTAAAAAATATCTTCTCAATTACGTGTCATCAATGAATAATTTTTGTCAAGTACTTTTTGAATGATTTTAAAAATTCAATTTTTTTCAGTGACAACCTACATAATTCATGAACTTAGTTCAATCCTTCAAATATCATCTTTATCTATTGTTATATAGCATGATCTATTTCGGTCCTTTTGAAGGTCAGTGATCCTAAATGTGGTCGAACAGGTGATTAGGTCTCAAGACTAACCTTATTGTTTTGATAAACCACAGGAATAAGGCTTATTTGTCTTGATCTTTTTGAAATACACATACAAAAATACCAATCCATGTACACAATAAAAAGAATACATTTAAATTTAAGTTATTTTTTGTACAGCTATATAAAAAGTTAACTGAAATCCTTCGAAAATGTACAATAAAATTTCTATAATATGTCTTTACATGTTAGTATAAATATGCTTCATCAACCATAAATTAAAGAAATTATTTATTTATGCACTTATTCTTTATAACTTAAAGAATCTCAGGTGAACACTTAAAAGTTTGGTTCGGTGTATTTTTAATGTGAATGATTTCCCAGTAGCAACCCTGCCCCCAGGAAACTAGAACTGGGGTGGGGTGGGGTGGGGGGGATAAAAGACGTTGAGACAAGGTATTACATGTATACATTTTGCACTATAGGGTTTAACATTTATCATATTTTGAACCGTCTTCCTGTCAGTTATGGTATTTTAAGTAAAATAATTCTGTGGAAAACACAATTGGAAAACATTTTACTCTCTTGAAATTAGTTTTTTGAAAAGCAAAATCGTTTTTTCAACAAAAAGAAAATCAGATCCACAAGGTAATAATTAAACAATTTATGTAAACACAGACGGTCAAGGAATAAATGCCTGATCTTATTAACCTCCGTGTAGCTCTGAAATATCAAGAGGTACGTGTTTTATGCTCTTTTAACATATTTGTATTGTTTACAGATTTTTGAATTAATCACTATTTTTTTATATTTACATTTAAATTACACTCCACTGATTGGTTTGATGAAGCGCTGATAAATCAAGCAAAAGTAATTTAAATTTTTGCAACCCTAAAGTATTGAAATTGTAAAATATAAAATATTCCCCTAAAACAAATACTGCACATGCGCAGTGAATGCGCAGTAGAGATTATAATTATGTATTAGGAACACTAAAATAAATATTGTTTTATCTCCATTTCATTTAATCATTAACAATATTTAATACTTGATTTTTTAAACTTTTAATACACTTAATTAATTCAACTGATTTTTTTTCTCCTCTCAATATTTATTCTGTTATTTGACTTCCCAAGTAAGAAAGACTCAAACATGTATTTGGGACACTTGTTATATTCCTTGATGTTGTTTGTTCCATGTTAGCTTCTTTCCCATTGATATAAGTGTACAATCATGTAGTTTGATCACTTGCAAACTTAATGCAATGTCCCAATGAAGCTCTAAAATGGCTTCTATATTTTTCATTACCAGTTTTTATCACCAAAGTTCAATTTTCAGACTGTTATGTACACGCTTAACATTCACATTCGAGTCAGTTGTCGTCAAAGACTGTACTTTCAAAATATAATACTTCATGCTATTCACTTTCTATAGATAGGTTAGACGTCTGATTACGTAACCAACTACATGTATATGTCGTAAATAATTGAATGTCAATTTTTATGAAGAAAGATCTCCAATAAGGAAAATGTCATTTAATAAATAATATTCTACACGTGATTTTACTTAATCATGGTTATTCAATGATTTATTTCAAAGCATGATTTAATAGACATTCTACACATAAAAGACACAGAGAAATATGTTTGGATACTGGAGTACCTGATGTTACGTTGCTCTGTTTGACACAAATGAAGTTTGAAAAAGAATGGTCATTTCTTCATTAATAATTAACAAAAAAACTTAAAGTACATGTAGATCTATGTCAATTAACACATAATATAATTGACAAAACCAAATACATTTACGCACATAAATGCAAGGTTAAAGAAAGAAACACATAGAAAAACATAAAATCTAAATTTATCAGTTTTAAGCAATGAAATACGCATGGTACAAAAATATACAATTAACAAAATTAGTACAAGTATTTCAGACTTAAAATTTGTCAAAGATGGAACAATGCTGTAAATTGCTTATAAAATTCAAAGGATATTAATAATGAAGTGGAGAATTAGTATGACTGATAAAGCATTTTGATAATTTATGAAACAGTATCTCTTTTTTTAAACTTTATTCAGAACCTGATTTTAGGAGAATGTCAGAAAAATCATTAATATTCATGCTCTAAATGTTTATAAAAATACAGGCATAGGAAAAATTAGTACAAATTCATGCATATCAAATGAGATAAAAAGATTATAAACAGTTAAACCAATAAAAAAAACTTCATTTCTATAATCTATCTAAATTATTTTCATATGCAACAAAAGGATTAAGAAATGATACATTTTCAGTTTGTTTTCTAGGTGACATCCATTGTAAAATGTCTTTGATATTTACGCTCAAAATCACATTTCTCATTTCTCGGAAGGGATTATTGAAAGGGGACTGCAAGGCATCCCAGTACTTGAACCGTGGACTATTATGAAACCCGAGATGTGAAAAATATACTAACATAGTTTTCACATTCTCAACAATACTCTGGTTGGCTAAAACTGGAAGTTCGGCATAAATTTTGTCATATATTACACAGGCTATTGGGAACAACATTTGAAGAAAATCTTTGGTTTTGAAAAATGCTTGTTTTTGAAGTTTATTGAGACGTGAAAACAGTTTTAAACATAATCTGCTTTTATTATATGATGTGTTATTTACTATATGCTTTGCAAGACAATTTCGATTTTTCAGATGAGCTTGTAAAATGTGGAACATTTCGATATCCGATGGCATTTCGCTAATGCTGCGTTTTGCTTGAATCCTTTTTAAGTGCCGAATAACGTCATTATTAATTAAATGCTTCGCACTAACTTTGAATAAGATTTCATCAAAATGAAAGAGATCATGATAGACATATTTATTAATTTTCCTTAAAATACTAAATAAAAAGTGGATTTCATCTTCAAGTTTTTCATTGCAAGACATTTTTCTTAAAAGGCTATTTCTAAAATTGTGTAGATGACCTACACATTTCCAAGCCACAGAATTCTTAGGAAAGGCAAACGATTTGAAATCAAGAAATAGTTTAAACATAAGTGATACAAACTCCAGTCTCATAAAATAATTTTTGTTAATTTTGTCATTAACTAACAAGGAATGATTAAAAAATAAATCTAATTCATGAGGTGTAATAGAAAATTTGTTTTTGCACTGAAAAAGATGTTTATAAGGAGAATTCCCCATCGTTTCAGCAAGTGATGTAAGTCCTTTGGCAACCAATAAATGAATTGGACTTAGTGTCTCGTTTTTGAAGCAGTAAGATTTTCCTTTAGAAAAATAAGAAAAATTAGATATGTAAGGCAATGGGTCATGAAATACATCCAACAAAAAAGAATGAGAGTATGGTGCACTGTCGCTTGGAAAAACGTAGGTAGAGCTGTTTTCTAACATAAAATATTCAGTTTGCCATCTAAACTGAAACACCTTAAATGCAAAAATCGGTACAGTTTCTAACACATCAGTTATTTCAAAAAAAGGAATTAAACCTGAATTACGAAATATTGTAACAGATCCACTTCTGCTAGCTATAGGTAACATATCGTCTTGTGCACATGATTTAATCAAATTTGAAAATGTCATATTAAGTCCATAAATTGTCCGCTTTGTTTCTAAACGTGTAAATAATGGCCAAAACATTCTCTCTTTATCAAGCAAAATGTGTTTGATATACACTGTATTAATTTTTCTTGCGCATGAAAAGGTAAGGAGTTCATTCAATAAAATAGGACACAATAAAGGACTTGGTTGTACGTGTACATCTGTAATCAGCTCAAAAAAATATGACGAATTATTGATAATGGCAAGAGTATAGTATTTCGGATAGAAATGCTTTAGTAAACTTAGCATGTAAAGTCTATTTTTCTTTACAGCAATTTCCATATACATAAAGATATCTTTTTGTTTAAGAATTTTTGTTTTATCCAAATCTGAAAATATCTCGTATGCAAAATATTCATATGAATCCATCAAGAGAATAAGCGTGCCCTTACATTCAGGCAAAGAGAATAAATGCAGAAGATCACAGTTCCATGATATATCAGTAACGTAGATATTTCCTATAGGACCAATTTTCGTCATGTGTTCAAAAATTGTGTCCAGGACAGTCAGTCCATAGTTGTCTCTTAACTGATATACAACTGGGTCTAGTTTATATACCCAAGAACGTAAAACAGAATAATTTCCCGTCATTGCAGCGTAATGCAAAGGGATCCGTCCATCACTGTCCCTTTGTTTCATCAATTTGTTGTAAAGAAATTTTGATCCTACAATAAAATCAATACGTCCTCCTGAGAAATAAGGATTATTAAACTTCATTTCTCTTGTCAGTATTTCACAGTTAAGAGCATAATAATGCAGCACATTTTTTTTCTCGTAATCTAATGCACTTGACACTAAAGCTTTTTGATCTTCAAACATTGAACCAAGAACAATAAAGTTCTTGCAAATGGCTGCCGAATGACCTGGGATAGAACCATTAAGTGTTTTATCCGTGTAACACATGTTTAATTTTTCTAATATGAGATTAATAGATGTGTCAATTCCACTACAGCTGGCATAATGCATTGGAGTGGCTCCCACTGCGTCGGTAACAACTGGCATTCTGTATTTCTCTTTCAATAAAGAAAGCACTGTTTCAAAGGATGAATAAAGTGTTAGCATATGAGCAAAATGTAAGCCGTTGCTACATTGTTTGGAAATAAACGTCTTTTTTTCAAATGCCCCAGTTTTGTGCTCTATTTGATTGATTATGCTAGTAGAACATTTGCTATCAAATTTCAGTCCCAACTTCCAAAAGTATAACAGGATATCTTTTCTGTCATAAGCCACAGCGGTAAAAATCGGTGTTCTCCCTCGTGCATCAGCACATGAAATTGTATTTGAATGTTGGTTCATTAAAACTTTCACAACTTCTAAATGTCCATTCTGCGTTGCTTTTTCTAAAGCGGTTTCACAAAACAGTAATTGCTGATCGTCTTTTAATATATATTGTCCCTCATCATCGTCAAATATTTCTGCTGTCCCTTTACTCTGAAGCCTTTTTGTACCCTTTGACACCCAGTATAAACTCCCGTTACAAGGCAAACAATTATCTACAGCTCCCAAAGACAGAAGATATTCTACAACAGGGACGTGTCCATTTTTAGCAGCAAGATAGAGTGATGTATTGAAACTCGATTTCAGCACGTTAGAATAATCGTACAGAAGAATATTCAGAATGCCAAGATGCCCATGTTCAGCTGCTAGATGAAATGAGTTAAGACCAGCTGCATTTTCATGTAGCACATCCACGTTGTTTTGTAAAAGAATTTTTACTACAGCCTCATGACCATTTTGTGAAGCTACATTTAGGAGATTATAGCTGCAGTGAGTTTTATACTTGCAAATATTAATTATATCTAAATCCGATGACATTTGATCGCTTTGAAAATTTGGTCTAACAAAACTAACATTTGCATAATGATCCAACAAGGATTTTAAAGACTGTTCATTGCCATACATTGCTGAAACATAACTTGGAGATGAATCTCCACTATCTGCTTTATTTATGTCCACTTGTGGCAGTGAATCAATTATAAATTTTACTGTTTCATATGAATTAAATCGGGCGACTGCTTTGTGTAGAATATTTTGAGTAAACTCATTTATGGAACTTGTGTTTTCTAGATACAGTAAAAGTGTATCTACAAACATCTTTTTTATACAGTCTTCCCTTGCATTTGCTACATGATAAAATAACGTTAAAATGTCTACTTCAGGGTTGTCGAGATTGCTTGATTTTAAACGATTAATCCAATAACTAGCGATTGTATAATGACCATGTTTCTTTGAAGTAAAAAACTTCTTTCTTTTATTATCTTCTCTTGAAAGGAATTCAGAAAGTCGCTTGTGTGAAAATCCTATAGTTCCGGACGCATGATCTCTCGTCAAGAAATGAGATAATTCGTCATCGAACATTAGCAATATGTTGTTTTTTTCTTCCTGCTCGGTAATATTCAAGAAAAGAAAAAGTTCCTTTTCAGTTACTTTATTTAAAGATGCACACAAAATTTCAAAAATCGACAAAGCTTTTTCAAATGCATCCCTTGATTTGCCAAAAACCCGTTCAAGATTGAGTTGGTATGTATGTTCAAGAGTGTCTGGAATTTCATTGAGATCTCCAACTTTAATCCAGTAATTCAAAGCATGAATCAAAAATAAGAAATTTCCATACACTTTCCCAGCAAGCTTTTCAATCTGTTTTTCAAAATTATAATCACTTAAAATTTCTCCAAACTTTCTTTGTACTGTTGCGTTCTGTAATCGAAGCTTAATAAAACGTTTGATATCTTCAAAATTCTTTTCTTTAAGACGTTGATTTTCGTAAATTTTTATTCCCGGTGGAAGATTTTCACTTATTTTTGCGATATTTCGAGACGTGAATAATAGTTTTATGTAGGAAGGTAAACGCGATACCTTTTCATACAGCAAAGAGAAAATGTTATCATATCCACCTTCAGAGCATTCATCAAGCGCATCAACAATTATAATCAACCGTTTAGGGACATTTTTAACTTTCTGAAGCGGACTTAAGACACCAAAGTCAAAGCAACCTTTTGGATCTTCAATGCATTTGTTTGAAAAGAGATAAGTTTTCGCCATGTTATCTAACTGTATTATGTTTCCAAATTCAGGTAATTTCTGAGCAATTCCCCCAGCCATGTTTCTAACAAAGAGTCCCTGTTCTAAGGTTCTTTGAGAATTGTATTTACATAGATGCAAGGAGGCCACTTTGGTATAGATTGAATGTCCTGGTGAGCGTTCATTATTGGCACATACGATACTGGAAACAATGGCAGATTTCCCAAAACCCATGTCAGCAGTCAACAGCAGACCCCTTTGATCTGTGTTTAGAAGGTAGTGGCTAATGTCCCCAATGAGCCATTCCCTCCCAACAAAATCTCTATGCTCCTTTATGTAATATCCAAAATCGATGTCACTATTCCATGGAAATGTGAAATCCATAGTAATGCAGTCTACAAAAGAAAAAAAACCTAATCAGGGCATGAAGCATTCTTAACATGTAAAGTTTATATTAACTATTTCTCCATACTGCACTGAAGTATTCATGTCGGACATTGTTGCATAGACCTTAAGGTCTGTATGCAGCCAATGGAGGTTCTTCAAAGTCTGATTTTTTATCAAGTTTCGCAAAATAATTTGATAGACGCTTTCCAAATATTGAAATGTTTTCCATGTGGGGGATTCCCGAGAGAGAAACATAAAAAAAAGATTTTTTGGGGGGTACAACATATTTGTGCTACACTTTACACTTTAAGCTATCTTTCTAGTGATAGAAGTAGCCCGCGTGGCGCAGTTGTTAGACCACCTGCTCTACAGTTGCCAAAGAGTTGATTATTACGTCGCGGGTTCGAATCCAACTGTGAGACATGGAGACCGGTCCTTCGGATGAGAGCGTATAAACCGATATTCCGTGTTACAGTAAGTGCTGGCACAAAAAAGACCCTCCCTGCTAAATGACCCTAAGTGCTGAGTATAGGACAAAATTTGCAGCTTTCCGCCGGTGTAACGACGAAAAGTGACCCCCGTACAATTGTAGTGGTTTGGATTTTTATTTCATAGCCATCGTTTCGTAATTCATTATTTACAAGTATTTGCTGGTATTTCAGTCTGATAATTCTATTTACCTTTTGTTTTCAGTTGTTACTTACGTAAAAGCCCTTTATCATTTGTCTTTTATAAGTTAGGTCATGAGTTGACATTCCACATGTTTTACTTTTTAAACAGGAAGCGTCATCCATGTTGGCAGTCTTTCCGTAGTACTTGTGATAGCTGCGTTCTGATTGGTTAATATAGCTTTAGGATCTTTGATAGTCATTGGTTTTTATTTTGGGCCTTGCCAAGGTATTTAAACCCGTGTTCGAGCAGTTTTCTTCACTTGGGTTGGTGAACACAACCTCATGGTTAGTTCCTCTTTTCTGTGCTAAGAAAACCTCATGGTTTATGAGCACTATTTGATTAGATACTTAGCGGGCCAAGAAAACCTCATGGTTTAACAGTTCTCTAGGTTTTGGCTTAGATTTAGTTTCACGTTTTTCACATGTTAGGAAACAGTTAGGATGTAGGGTATTTAAAGTAAATTAAGTTTCCCCTTTCCAAGTCCAGCCTGGTCTAGGGATATGTAGATTACAGGTCTATTTTCTAGAACCACTATTTATTATTTATTTTGGGTGTTGTTTATTTTCTGGGTCAGTTATTTTTAGAGCCTAGAATTAGTATTGATATTTTCAGATTAACTCTCGAGTGTTGATAGTAGTCATATTGGGTGATGTAACTCATTCCCTTTTCATTTTTCCATCTCATTGATTTTTTTTAGGATTTTTAACCTTTTTGATAAGTATGGAAGCTCAGTAGGGACATAAATTATTTTTCATAGTTTTGCCACATTCCTCCTATTTTTTTTTTTTTTCATTTTTTTTAATTACTTATTCATTTATTGAGATTATTCATTGAGATTATTGAGATTCACTTCAGATTAAATCAATTTTTGATAAGGCTTTATTTATCCTGTGCCATTTTCAAAGACTTTTCTGTTTGTTAGATTTTGATTATTATTTATTATTTGTTATCATTTACAACGGTTAATTCTCACTTTATTAAATTTATAAAACTTACAACTGTGTTTTCATTTAGCGTTGACCATGGTTCAGAAATCCCCTTACCTGGGTTGATCATTGATAACTGGATATAGTTTACTCCTTTAAGCCAAGTTGGCTAGTAAATTTGGTAATTTATACACTAAAGAATTCTACTTCCGGTTACACAATATTGACCAGGGGGTCATTTTTCTTCGTAGAAATTTGACCCCCTGGTCATTATTCTACATAGAAAAATGACCCCCTTTTTTGTAGTAATTATGGCCTTGGGATCGTTTTTCTCCGTGTGCATTGCAGAAAAATGACCCCGTAGAATAATGACCCCATGTCATTTTTTGATGCAAAAACAAACATAACAAAATCAAAGCTATGCCATACATTAATAATACAAATCGTTTTATCCCCATTAAAGGAAAACAATATCTGTTAAAATGTTCTAAGGCTATTAGAGCAAATACGCACATTCATAGATTGGTTAAACAGTTTATTACATTGTACACAGATAGTTTCCACATTTGTCATTTTAATCTTTAAAAAGGTCGTTTTCTGGCTGGTGTCAAAAAAAGAAACTTTGATAAAAAGTTTCCATAATTGTAAATCTTTTTAATTTTACCCTGCATGGATAAATAATTTGCAAAAATCAAAATAAAGTTTAATTTTTCAAAAGTTTAACGCTTTTGATCCCTACTTACAAAACTGGTGCGAAAAAGAGCGTGTGATTAGAAAATTAGATTTTATAAAAAATAATTGGTTTTCTATCAATGAATTTTCAAACTTCTCATAAAAAAACGGATGGTTTAATTATAATATAATTTGTAAAAGTAAGTCCTAAATTAAATTGCCTCTGACCTATGGTACCAGGGAAACAAAAAGTGGTTTGCTCAAAACCTTTAAATTTATTTTGTCGTTTGCTAGTGTCAACAAAACCTTAACAAAATGGGAGTTGTAGCATAAAAAATAACTACATTGTAACTAAAGAAGTTTTTGTCATATCAAAAATTGACACATGTAGTATCGTTTTTCCTCTTGGTACGTGTATACTTACTTGATGTGATGACTTTAGGAGTTTTTATACCAATTGATTAAAAAATGTTGGATCATGAAAAAATTGTCAGTTTACATATTATATCTTTGCCCACGTAAACGAAGTTTCAGGGGTATATTTACCTAACCTGTCCGTCCTCCCGTCTGTCTGTTTGTCTGCAAAAACTTTAACCTTGCCCATAACTTTTGACTGAATGGGACTATGGTTTTCATATTTCATGACCACAGGTGTATTTTTTGTGACAAGACCTTTTTATGGGTACAACCAATTTTGAGCTTTTGACCTTGAAACTTGACACACTTTAACACAAAAATTCCAAATATCTGTGAACTATTATTCACTCAGATGTTAATTTTTGGCCCTTTATGTTTTTTATATAAAATATAAGAACGTTCTCGATGTGTATGGTATTTCCCGTATATACAGGAAATAGTATAGTACCTTATATAAGGTAGATAAAAAAATATGTATTTTAAAGCAGAATACATACATATGTAAGAGCTAAGGGAATTGAACTTATATAGGTAAATAACATTTAAATATGCCCATCAATGAATTAATATTCATTGGGATTCTACAAGCCAAAAACATCTATACCCGATACATTGATTATGATGCTACTATTAAGATATGCAATCAAATATATGTTGGAAATGAGTAAAGTACATTCCCCCTCCTTACATTTGAAAGCATAAAAGATATCAGGAAACACAGATATAAGGCTTTATCGGTTATATCTAATTATGAAGAGAATTCAAACCCGAGAATTTTTTTTCCATTAGTAGAATCCTAAAAATTAAGAAATTAATTGAATATTATCAATAGTAATTTTTATATTAATATGCATATTTACAGAATAAAGGAAAACATATATTTGTAAAGATTTTTTAAGAAGGGAGTTAAGTAACGAGGGAGAATGTTGCCCGTGTACACTTTGTTGTGGAAATAATGCTCGGTTTGTTCTTCATGAGTTATACATGTAAGCGATAAATTTAATTTTTCGAAGGTGATTTCACGCAATGTCAACAAATGTCAACAAAGAATTATTTTTTGTGTGACCTAACAAAAATTATTTTTTTAACTTTTGAATTTTGATATCTTTAAAAAGAAAAAGACTTTGGGGATATAATTTTACAAAAGTTGATATAATTTATGGACAATTATTTTTCAAAAAGAAAAACGAATATATATTTTTAGCGATTAGAATCGGACCAAGCGGCTTTAAACAATATTCAATCAATCAATCTAGTGATAGAATCTTCCGTATAATTCTAGTACAGATGTCAAGTCCTAGCCGTTATGGGTTACATGTATCGAAATATCCATATTCTATCTAGATAGAGTTATTGCAATAAGCAAAACTCTATCTAGAGAGCACAAAAGGTAGAGATAGAAGAACTTATTTCATTTAATACACTACACGTAATAATATTTATATTACAGCCTAAGTATTGTGTAAGAAGACATAAATAACGATGAAAATCATATATACATCGGATCCTGTATTAAAAATTTATTTTCACTATACCTTTCTATAATCACTATATCTACCGGTATATTGTTTTCATTGAATTCCGTTTAGAAACACATGAGTATGGTCCACGTATTACAGTGCGTCCATTTATTAAAGGACAGCAACTTGAAATGTATAAACATATTATTGGAAGATGCATGAATATGAATTTTATAACTCTACCTTCAACCATTTAAATGGTAGTAGACGTTTCAGTTACTAATATAAAAGTTCACTTGGTTTTTATTCTATCCTTTGAGGCTCTGATAAAAGAAAATGCACACGCAAAAAACAAATTGAAATAATGATTATTGAAAATATTTTACTTTCTCAACATCTTTATTTTTCTCGCTTTCTATGTTTAATTATTTTTTATATGAATACATAACATTTTTATGTCATTTTATAAAATAACAGATCCATATCTCAGTGAAGTATTGCAGATTCTTTGAGGCAAAAACTAGCAAAACTTTTATGAATCATTAAGGAAAAAAGAGATTCTTACCGGTTGATTTTGATAACCTTGGTATATTTCCAATTTCCGTAAATTGCATCTGGAGGACTATCGCAATGACTAAAATAACCACTGGAATAAGTGTAAGTAAATAAGGATAGATGGCTTTCGATTCCTCTGTTGAGGTCTCAGCGGCAATATATTCTTCACTCTTGTTCCTTATCATGTCATTCAACTCCACGTTTCCAGGGAGATTATAGAATTCCATAAGCAGGTACGAAACCAACTCACAACGTAATCTGGTTTCTTGATTCTTCAGCACTTCTAGTGTTTCTAGGGCTTTCTTGCATCTTATATTGACACGTACTGTCCTATGTCGAAGACAATCTAATAATGTATCTAGACACCTCTGAAGGTCAGGCTCTTCTACAAGAAAGGATGTAGTATGTGCAAAATCCTCGTTACGGACTCTTCGAACTTCCTGTATTAACTGATTATTTTCCCCAATATCAAAAAATAAACAGTTATTAAATAACGAAATGATATTGATGATATCATCTAGTCCAGATTCAGTAGGATTTCGGCAATTGCGAATAAACACATTGGTTATTTGATTGAGTGTAGCTTCAGTGCTATCCCATCCCCAAGATCTGGAATCAAACAACTCCCAATTTATCTTATTTATATATCCAGGGTATCTCATGAATCGCTTGAACTCATCACGCCATTTTTTACAAGTGTCACACCATTGAATAACATTATTTCCGTGTATATTTACGCAGTTCATGGAACATGGTAAATGTTCAGCGCACCTCCTCGACAAATGCACATATAGTCCATTTATTTTGTCTTTTACGTAATCCTTCAGTCCATTCTTAGTAAACTTTAATGCAACCAACAAAGTGACATAGTTTTTAAATCTTTCGTCGGACAGAAAGGAGCGTATTTCGTCGGCCATCTTCGATCCTTCAAAAATATTCTTATCTATGTGCATTCAATGTCATTGCTCTATACCTGAGGTAATGGGTCACATTTGTCTTAAAATAGATGTTCAAGTCTCAACAAGCTTAGATCAAATCATCAAGTCAGTCACAAAACATTAGATTTTAATAAAATTACCTTTTTTTTACCAAAAAAAAAAAAAAAAAAAAAGTCCAAGGAAAGCTCAATATTTTTATTTCAAATTGTATTTTTTTTTACTGCTTAAACAAATTGCAATATTCACTTAAGTTGCACATTTGCAATAACTTTATCTTTTTGATTGTTGTTTAACGTCCCATTCAAGAATTTTTCATTCATATTGAGAAGAAGAAGGTGGAATTCGAACCCGCTAGATTTCTTGAACTGTAGCTGTTTCGTCAATATAAGGTACAATAACGAACATATCGCTGGAATTAAAGTTGCAGCTACGTGTATTTCAGAAAAAATACAGAACTTACTTTCACGGATTTAGAGAGTTGCAATTTCTTTTTAAAAAGGTATTTAAAAATGATCCCTACAAACAAAGTCGATATTGTTACAGGACTTGTTTGCAGGAATTATAATTATAAAATTTGTATGAAGTCTTTAAATTCTTTCATTACCGTCTTACAGCAAAGTAGTAAAAATTGAGAAATTCGCATTTTGATACTATTCTTTAATTTTGTTCGAAAACACTTAATATATTCTTAAAAATATTCAGGTCATTTTTCATATTGAACCCGTTGTTTGGCATAATCATAGATATTTGAGGGATTTTGTAATAGATAGTCTAATTATAAATTAAAAGATTGAATTAAGAACCTTTATTGTGATTGTTTTTCGGTCTTTTTCAGCTTAACAAACATCACCAGCATTGACATGTCTAGCGGGGCTGTATTTGAAAGATTTTTTTGATTCAATGATTCATTAACTGAACTAGAATCTTTCACTCATATAAAGATGTCAACATACGCCCGTAAAGGACTTAAAATTTTGACCTACTCAGCACTTAGGGCCACTGAGGATTGGGAGTTTCAATAAATCGTGTCAATAAACGCCTAATCTAACACAGATAGCAGTTATGTCACATCATTCTTTGTGAGAGAAATGAATATTCAAAAATTTAATCCGAATTTCCTCTTCATTTCCATATATTGACTTTTGTTTTTGCATATTTTCTTCAAATAATAAAATATTATGTTTTTAAATTTAATGATATTGAGAAAAAAACTCGGGGTTATTTTTATTGATTTACAACATTTTTTTACTAAACATATTAATTGTTGTGCATGAAAGAAGGATATAAAGATAACGAGCTAAAGTTTCCTTTCTGTCTTCAGAATTCTGTGAAAACGTTATCCTTCATGTAGAATCCTTTTCTGGCTTCGGAAAACATGAAATTATTAAGAGTATATTTGGTTAAATGTCATACATGTATATCATGTATGAGATGTAAGAATTTCAAAAATATTTTTTTTTTCTTTTCAATTGCTATACAATTTGAAACAGAAATTGCAAACTGAGTTTCAAATCAAGAAGGGACTTAATTTTTTTTAAGTTTTCATAATATGCCATGTGCATATGTTGATGTAGATTAAAAACAGATAAAATAAATAGAGGATATTCAGAAAAGGATAATTAATCAGTTCATGGTTCAAATTCTAATTATTCATTTAAATATTTTGTAGCAAAACTATTCAATTCTTCTTATATTAATTTTTTTTCTATAGAGGTGTTCCATGTAAAAGTCTGCAAAAAATAAAAAGTATTGGTTATTGGCCTAGTTATTTGAAAGTGAGTAATAACCTTTCCATAATAGATGTAGGAAGTGCATTTAAAATAAAGGGTTTGTCATTAATTCGTATCAGTTGAATTTTTTTTATCTACATCATTACTAGTATATGATATATCATTAGGTCCTCTGCCTAGGGTAAATAAGTTATAAGAACTAAACTTTACGACAAATGAGATAAACTTAGCTATTCAGCCGACGATTTTCCTTAGCAATAGTTATATAAAAGTAATCCAATATCCCCTGAATTTAGTGTTAACATCTTAAACTTATATCAAAGAGCATGCAATGCACCCTTAGTACTATCAAATGTACAACAGAGGCAGGGTGCTGAAAAAAATAGTTCATGTTATAGTCAGTTCAACAAACTTGTATAAAGTTAACATTATGTATATTCTAAATTTCCAGACCGTAAAATTTTTTACTAATTAAAACCTGATATTGTTGCGTACATTGAAGGATATATTTTATACCAATTTGTTTTTATGATATAAATATGTCTTTGATTATTAAATATTCCGTCTACCCGGTCAACACAGGGTTTATGGCAGTTAAGCAAGTCAACAGAGGATGACTTCTCCCTTCAGGCACCTGATCCAAATTATAGCATTACCATGGGTCAGTGTTTTGTGCCCTTTTAGGACATTTGCTTTATCTGTAGAGATTTTGAGATCAATCAGTTTTCGTTTTCTTCACAAACATCATACTAAGATAAAACAATGTATACATACATGTAGGTTAGTTTTATTCTACATGTACTTATTAATAGATAGGGGTATACGTCTTGATTTCTCTTAAATATAATATATTTTTTATCAAATTAATTAATCCATGTTTTATTCCTTCATTAAAATGTTAAAACTCGTGGTACATATTTTTTCCCTCTCTGTCAGTCTTTCTAGCGGTTGTCTCCACAAAAAATTAACATGAAAACTTTTCCATAATTCTTTACTGGCTGAAACATATTTTTGACCTCTTAAGGCCGGTATACACGATGAGATTTGTAGTAAAATACAAGTAATATAAAATACAAGTATTATAATACTTTTGTATTATACTACTTCCTTGTACACACGCTAATACAAATCTTATGAGATTGTAAATAAACTACGTATTCCAACGTGTTTTTCTCCGCCATATTTCTCTCTCTGTCAAAGTAATAAAAATGAAGGATGAAGATCTGATAGCAGTGTCTATCATTGTACTATGCACTGTTTTATATATTCCACAAGTCCTTTTCCCCTTCCCATTCAGCCACAAGTTTTTCGATGTCTTTACTTGTAAAATCTATCATTATTATTTACCATGTGCTTTTTTTTAGTAATGATAAAAATAAGATGACCCCTAGTGTCATTACATTTCATTGGTTGAAAGTGATAGGTAAGCTAAGACTTGTATTAGAAAATAGAGCATTGCTCTATTCTTAATACAGTTTTATAAGATTCGAAAAATCTTATGATACGCTGTATTAAGAGTGTATACACAGTAAGATTTTGTAGTATAATACAACTCTTATAATACAAATCTTACCGTGTATACCGGCCTTTAACTGTGTTTGCCACTCTCTTGAAAAATAACCAGCCTTAAACTTTCAACAAAACTTTTCAACAATGAAGAATAGGGCTTTCATACTTCAGATATGCATTCATTTTGACATTGCGAGAAAATTCCGTTCTTTTGATGACATTTGTGGTCATTTGACCTTTGAATTTGTCTTGCATTTGAGAAACAAACTTAAAAAAATCACTTCAAGTATACAATGTATACATTCTGGTTTTCTTTAGAACAGATTCATATTACAACCTTGGCTAGCTTATTTTTTCTGGCAGTAGTGTTTAAAGTTGTGAAATAAACGTCATGTTAAATATCACTACATGTATGTGCATTCCGAGGTCTCTCTGACAAAATCCAAGGTAATTGGGAACATGCCCGTTGTCAAAGTAAACAGATTTCATAACATGTCGATGTGTTCGTTAACGACATTTTAATGTTTCCTATGACTTAAATAAATGAAAGGTTTAACTATAAAAGTATTGATTTTCTGTAAAGAATTATCAGGCGCAGATGTTACACCTTATATATTATGGATTTTTGTAACCCATCTGACTATAAAAAGGCCAAAATTTACTGATAAGGTACAGGGTGTCCTAAAAAATATAAGGTCATTCAAAGGGTTTTTTAATGGTAAGCGTCCGCAGAAATATTGAGAAAAACAAATAAGAGTACATGACATATAATTACATAAATGTAATTTTGCAGACATGAAACATCTGTATGTCAGCATGCAAGTAAATTATGTTGAGATGCTAGTTACCACTCATAGCTTATAAGAAAATATAATTTAAACACTTGTGTATCAGTAAATTTACTCATTACCGCCTATATCTGTCATCGTAGATGCAAGATGCAACACAATAATGTAGACATGCACCTTATCAATGTCAAACATGCACCATAATTATGTCGACATGTCGAGGCATCAACCATGACGTCAGTACACTCCTCTCTCTCTCTTTGCTTGTATAAATGCTTCCTCGAATATTTTAGGACTGGACAGTTAAACATGCCTCTTGATTTCAGACTTTAAACCTTGAACAAAATACTCCTTAGACTAAAAGAAACCCTCACTAAGTTAGTGAGGGTTTCTTTTTGCCGTCCAGGCATGTCCATGTAAGCACGTGTAGCGTGTTATGTTTGTAGAATAATCCTCTACAGTTTGCGACTCTCTCTGTTAATCAATCTATTTTTATCAAACAATACATGTTATACTTGCAAATTATTGTCATTAATGATTCATAAAAATTTGAAGAACATCAATCCAAGAAATGAGGCGATCTTAGTCTCTAAATGTTTTCCGAATCGTAATTGTTGATTAATTAAACGAGTTGGTTGAGCCATTATCTCTTGCTGTTCGGTGGTATGAACTAATGTTGTTCTGCAATTTGTGTGGTAGCTTAGGTCATGAGCACGGGCCTGGTAGCAGTTGCGGCTGCGGCGATATAGTGAAAATAGGCTTGATTTTCATGAAATTTTGAGATTGTCCCTGCGCCATCTTTAGGGCTCATTGTGTAACTTGTACATGTTATATTCCTAAAAGCTTCAAATTCCTCAAGGAACTACATCTTACTATTATTACATGTAGAGGGAATTTAAAATTTTTCAATGCACATTTTAAAAGCAGAGCAATATCAAGTAAACCGTCAGTCAAACGTTTGATTGCAAAAAAAAAAAAAAAAAAAATTTACTCTGCCACCTCTGCTCGCGCATCATAGAAAATATCCAAGCAGAGCAATTGCTATTTTTAATATTATTATTGTACATAATTAATAATAATTATTCTAACTAAAAAAAACTCAAATTAATGCTTTCTTAGTATCGGTATTCAAATTTACGTATGTCCTGTAAGCGTTCAATATTGCACTATTCCGATGACCCTACCGAGCGATATGATTTGCTTATTTAGGTTTTAATGAGTGTAGTACAAAGACATGTATTAAATTTTTAATAAATCATTTCATTTTTGTGTAAAAGATAAACACATCTTACCTAGAAACCACTTCCTTTCCTTGATTTAGCACTGAGAATTTAACCAGACGACTTTTTTAGTTTACATTCGGGCGTTCGCTATTGAACGCGCGTATTTGGAATGTTTCGGACATACTCGTATACGTAATACAAAGTCAGCGTTCTAAAAAACGTCAAGATATTGAACGCTAAAATTCTCTAGATTTTTTGGAAGTATTATAGAGACTATTTATTAGCTATGTAATAAATGTTGTTTATTGTATACTAAATTAGATTTGCATCCTGTGCTGTTTTTAAAAAGACATATTCCTGGCAATCCATATGGAGAAATGGTGTTCAATCTATTCACACACATGTCGGCCATATTAGAGGAATTGTGGCGACAGAATCCACAAAGGTTTATAAATAAAATGTAAGAAAAAAATCGCAGTACATTAATACAGCTATTAAATGTACGAAGGTTGTTCGAAAAGTTCGTGGACGATATAAATCTTCATTATATTACTTATTAGAAATTTAAAATAAGCACAATCCAATATGTAAATATGTATGTTTTGTTGATGTGTGAAGTTTTATTCCATTCGATTAAAAAAACCAATTTACTTCATATCAAAATCAAAATGTTTTGTACCCGCGGTGCACACTTAACGGCAATGTAACGTCAAAACATATGAAAAAAAAACAAACTATTTCTATACATTTCACACAGAGTATTATCCAATACCCACTCATTAAATCCTTTTTCAAATAGTTGACATTTATTTTTAAAGAATTGCTCTCCTTGCATAATTTCCTTCGTTAATGTTTTAATTTCTTTTATCCGATAACTCTGCTTTCACAGGATAAACGACTCTGAAGGGTTGTCCTCATTCGATACACAGTCTCTGTCACTCAAATACTGCATGTACTATTGGTACACACTTGCACAACTCGCTTTTGACATTTTTTAGAACCTTTTTCCTGAGTAAAACACAAAATTGCATCATCTGCTGCTCCGTAAAGATCATCGTTTTTTGTTGTTTTCTTTTTCAGTGAGGACTACCTTTCTTCTCAAGTTGAATTCTGTTCAACAAAGCAAATTAAGCCATAGTTTGGAATGCGAATCGATGTAACATTTCTTAATTTGAATTTCTAGGTTTTTCGTTTTTTTCTCCAATTTACAGAGAATATGACTCTAGACATTATGAAGTAATTTGTTTGTAGCTTACTAAATTTGCACCTGCTCCGTGATCTCATTTTTTGCATTACTAAAATCTTGATAAGTTTTGAATAAATCGTAATATTTTTTAAAAAGTGAATACAAATCATTTAAATTTATCGTTAAAATATTTCTACCGGATAACATATGACGGCAAATAAAGATACAGATGGTTTATGATGACTCATTTCATGACGAGTTTTGAGGGGTCTTTTCATTTGAACACGGTGTTTTTCTGCATCAGTTTGACTGATAGCTATTAAGTATTAAAAAGAATGCATCCTGAACTGTCAACTGTTACATGTATAGACACCAAATCCTGTCTATAAATCTTTTGTGGAAGCGAGAAAAAAAAAAAAACTTGACTTGCAGCTTTTGTTATAAAATTGTTTGTTTTATTATAATATGGAATTACTCGGTTTATGCAGGATCGTATAAATATTTAACAGTAATATATAACCTATAGCAATCTCATGAATAAACTTCACATCACTTCTCCATATGCAAGAAATACGTAAATTTCCCACCATGAATGAAGCAGAAAGTATTTAATATTTTCCGGATTTATGAATCGCTGGAAGTAGTTTACATTTACATTGTATCCGACATGTTTAATTGTAAACAGGTTTTTGCGTCAATTTCACCCGTCATCTCTACTTTATACGAGTATATCTTTAAAATATATCATCACATTAAGTTTAAAACAGATAGTCATATTAAGGAAAAAAAACTGTTCTCTTGTTTTGGTAAAAAGATATATACAACCTGTATATAAAACATTTTATTCATTTCAAATTCAGTATGTATTTCAACAGTAATGCAGCAAAATAAAACAACTTATTCGAAATAATCTCAATATGGCTTAGGTCCATACATAATTTTTCTAATGGAAAAAAAATATACATTGTATCCAGATTCAAAATAAGCAGGATATTATTTATCTTATAATTTTCTTATAACATGCTTACAAAAAATTCATGTTTATTTATAACTATATTTATGTACAATTGCGAATGCAAATTCATTTGACATAATAACTAATTTGTTGAACTTATCGTTCATTAATATTTTCGTGTACTGTCGTGAACCCAACTCAAAATTATTGTACTATCGCAGAATTTCAAGAAACCGCCTTCACTTTCCATTCTCATAAACATCAAGACATTTAGGTATGTTGCACTTTAGAAAAAAATAACCATTTAATTGAGAGTGAGAAAAAAGTGAAAGCATATTGATTAAAATGATTAATGCTTCATCAAAAATAGCATACTTCAAAGTTTTTATGAATAAAAATATGATAAATCTTCAACAAATTATATCAAAAAATAGAAGAAGACAAAAAAAATAATAAATGCATTCATACATGAGAAACAATGGTATAAATAATAAAGATGCATTTTCTTCTCAAATTTCATTGTTTATAAAAGCAAAATTAAACAAAATAATGTTTAATAATTTTGACAAATGTAAAATAATAATCAAATGATGATAACGATATTGATTGGTTATGGGACAATAAACTTAAAAGTCGGTGACTGTTCAGTGTATTGTGTACACTTCTAATCTACTTAGAAAAAGTCTTGAAACGTTTACGTTCCTTTTCTCATTCATATTTTTTGATTTTGACCATTGTAAAATTTCACTTAAGTCGGATGTAAAAATAGCTTCTGACATTTCCCTAAAAGGATTATTGAATGGGGATTTCAAGGCATCCCAATACTGAAATTCAGGGTTGTTGTAAAAGTCAAGTAATGGTGCATAAGTAAACATGATTTTAACATTTTCTGTTGCGTCTCGTCCAGCTAACTGCGGCAAAACTGAATTTTCCTTATCGTATATCAAATAAGACAATGGCAAAATCATTTGTAAACAACCTTGAATCCTAAAACTAATGTGCATAACTATCTTATTTAATTTTGAAATTTGCTGTAAGCATATTCTACTACGAGAAACGGTTAATAACTTTGAATTTTTACAGTCTTGTACCTTGTTCAAAATTGAAAAAAAGTTTTGTATGTAAACAGGGACTGTATACGGATACATGTATCTTTTAGATTTAAATTTTTGAACTTGTCTTGAAATTATCTTACGATAATGATAATCAGTGTCATGCACATTAATGTCACTTTTTAATGAAAATATTTTATCTGTTAACTTTGAATCAAAACTTTTAATCTTTGCTAATAAAAGACAAATTTCTCTTTCCATAAGCATCAAACATCGAAGCTTTCTTAAAGTATGTCTTTTTATTTTGTGTATGATTAAAATGCATTTCCAAGCTACTGAGTGTTTTGGAAAGATGAACGTGCTATAATCCATTATTACTTTGAACATTAAAGATGTGAAATGTTTATTTATGAAGGGTGTTTTATCTGTTATTTCTTCATTTGGGATTTGGTGTCTAAAAAAGAAGGCTAACTGTCGTGGACTTATATAGTTTTTGTTTTTACATTCTAGTATGGGTAAATCAAATAATGTGCTAGAGCCATATGATGTGAAGAATGTTATATGTTTTATAAATCCCTTTGCAGCTGCAATATGTGTAAGACTTAATGTTTCATCTTTATGTCCACTGCAAACGTCACTTTCATAAATGAAGAACGTTGTAGAACGCACATCTTCGAAAATGTAGGTGTGTGAATATGGTTCAATTTTAGATAGATCATATTTTGATGAACCATTAGATTTATTTATTATAATAAGTTGGTGGTTTCTTCTAAAACTTGAATTAGTAAAAGTTACACACGGAGCAATTTTTAAAATTTCAGTTAAATTCACGTCTCTTATTGCACCTTCTTTTGAAAACGGAATTTCTTGGGCTGTAAAAAAATGTTTATGATTAAATATATCAATAATTCTTTTGCATCCTCCCATTACCACATTTTCCTTGTTTTTCTTGACATTTTCATATAAAACATTTCCAGGCATAAGTAAAAATGATAGCCAGAACTTTCTATCTTTGTCGATATAAAATCGGGACAAATTTAGATCAATTTCACCTTCGTCTGCTTTTGAATGTATCAATGTTTTTATAAAGATTATTCCGAACAAAGGATTAGGACAGCACTCTTTGACACTTATCATGTTTAAGAAATCAGACATGAAATGATTCATAACAAACCTGTAAAGCTCAGGGAAAAAATGATTTATCATGTGAAAAAGATAAGTTCTATTTTTTTTCAAAGCGTGTTTTAAATAAATATTTATGTTTTCTTTCTGTAGACAGTTTGTGCGGGATAGATTATAAAAAATATTTAAAATAAAGTACTCATAAGAGTCTAATAGCATCATGCGCTCAATGTCATTTTCTCTAGATATAAACATTTCTTCTGGTAGATAGTTTTCTGGTATTCTTGCTGTTAAGTGATTCTTTGTAACATCAATTGTTTCCATATACTCAAAAAGAATATCCGTTACAGACATATTGTGCTTATCTCGGATTTGATATAAACTTGGTGGAATGTAATATTTATACGAGAGAAACATCAAGTGACTTCCTGTTATCGCAGCGTAGTGCAAAGGAGTCCTTCCATAATTATCTAGTTCGTGTAATAATTTGGTAAAGGAAGACTGAGAATCTATAAGAAAATCGACGTATCCTCTTTCATAATATTTAGATGTACTGACATAATTTATTGCAAGGTAATGAAGCAGATTTTTCCCACTATTATCTTTAACATGATACTGATTCGTAAAAAATGATCGTAGAATACCATACCAGTTTATATGTTTGCAGAGAGTGATAGAATGTATTGGTGTTGATCCATTGGATGATGTTATCGAAAAATTGGAATATATATTTCCCAAATATCCTAACACTGTTAAATTTTGACCGCTGCATGCGGCATAATGCAAGGGTTTTGCACCTTCAAAGTCTTCAACATTCCAGTTTAAGGAAACACTTTCATGCAGTTCATGAACTGTTTCACCTGATGCATACAAAGCTATTATATGTTCAACTGATAAGCCAAACAAACATCTCTTAGAGTCGAATATTTCTTGTTCAAATCCTGCAAGATCACGTTTATCGTATTCTTGATTAAATCTACACTTTTGATTTAGATTTTCTCCAGATTGTAAAAAGAACTTTAATATATCTTTCCTGTCATAAGCAACTGCCGAAAGTATAGGGGTTCTTCCTTTTGCATCAGCACAAGAAATAACATTTGGATTTTGCTTATATAAAAATTTAACAACATCTAAATGTCCATTTTGAGTAGCTATTTCAAGAGCTGTTTCACAGAAAAGAAGGCGATGGTCATCTTTTATTATGTAGTCCTCATAGTGACGAAATAAAAAATTCATTGCCTCTCTACTTTGAAACCTTCTTTTTCTTTCCGGAACCCAGTATAATGAACCATTACAGGGTAAACAACAGTCAGTGGCGTTCTTAGAAACAAGATATTTAACGACATGAAGATGACCATTTTTAGCCGCTAGGTAAAGAGAATGATGAAAGTAATCTTTCCAGACCAACGGATTAGCAGACATTAGTATTTTTAAGATTCGAATATGCCCGTGTTCCGACGCTAAATGAAATGAATTTAAACCAATAACGTTTTCATGTACAAGATCTATTCCATAGCTTATTAACAGTCTAACGACATTTTCGTGCCCGAATTGTGAAGCAATATTTAGAAGACTGTAACCCCAATGGGTTTTATATTTACAAATATTTACAATGTCTACATTTAACAATAGTTTGGATGCATTATCAGAAATGTTGCTTATAGAAAAATTAATGACTGCTCCCATTTCTAACAATGCTTTTAGTGACTTTTCATTCCCATAAGCTGCTGCTATGAAAGATGCTGGGAGGTATCCGTCATCTCTTTCATCAACATTTATTGAGGTCATTGAATACTTAATTAGTTGTATGGTTTCAAAAGAGTTTATCCGAGCAGCTGCTTTGTGCAAAATAAATTTGAGACTCTCCGATTTATTATAACGAGAAACTCTTAAATAGTTTTGTAGTATTTTATGGAACTTTTTCTGCAGTGTTGTGTTCGCTGTTTTCGCGATATGGTAAAAAATTGGGATAAATTCATAACTTTGAATGTCATCGGAATTGTAAGTGAGACGATTTAACCAATAGTTAGAAAGAATTTCATGACCCTTGCATTTCGACACGTAAAATGTTTTCCGGTCATTCTTTTGCGAGGAAAGATAATCAGATAGTGTTTTGTGTGAAAATCTTACAAATCCCGAATCAGTTGTGAGAAAGTGCGACAAATCATTTTTCATAAGGCTGTACATATCGTTTTTTTCTTCTGGGTTTGATAAATTCAAAAAATTAAATATATCTGTCTCTGACACGATATTTATTGAAGTGCATAATATTTCAAATATCTTTTTCGCTTTTTTGAATTTGTCTTTGTTTTTTCCAAACACGCGCTGAAGATTAAGCTCATATATGTATTCAAGGGTTTTAGGAATTTGGTTAATATCTCCCACTTTTAGCCAATGGTCGAAAGCATGTATGAGAAACAAAAAATTTTCGTTTACCTTGCTCACAATTTTTTTTATTTGACTATCAACTTCGGAATCCGACAAAATTTCTGTTAACCTAGCATGCATTGTAGCATTTATGATTTTAGTTCTCAAGAAAAGTTTTAAGTCATCAACGTTTTTTCGTCTTAAATTGTTATTGGAATACATTTCTATTCCTGGTGGAAGATTCTCATAAATATTGGAAATATTTCTTGAGGTCATCAGGAATTTAAATCTTGAGGGCAAATAATAAAGCTTTCTTTGTATTAAGGAAAAAATATTGCTGTCACCGTTTTCTATGCATTCATCTAATGAATCTATTATAAAAATTAGTTGTGGGAGATTATTTTTAACTTTTTGTAGAGGACCTAAAATTCCGTAATCAAAACAGCCTTGCGGGTCCTCGAGACATTTATTTGAAAAAAGATACTCAGTTGCCATTTTGTCCAAATGAATAATATTTCCAAATTCCGGAAATTGCCTGGCGATGCCACCAGCCATATTTCTTACAAACACACCTGGTTTTAACGTTAGTTGGGAGTCATACCGGCATAAATGTATAGATGCCAATTTTGAATAAATCTTATGTCCAGGAGAAATTGGATCACTATCGCAGGCTATTTGAGATATCATTGCAGATTTACCAAATCCCATTTCTGCAACGAAAAGAATACCTCTATTTTCTGAATTCACAAGATGGTTACAAATGTCCTCTATCAGCCATTGCCGTCCGACAAAGTGTCCTCGGTGACTTTTTATGTAATAATCAAAACTGATGTCACTTTCCCAAGGAAATGAAAAACTCATCGTTAAACAGTCTGGAAAACAAATGAAAAGCACGTATTAGGAACATTACAACACTGGCAAAACAATCACATGCATCCCCTGATATTTGTCCATATGTATGAAGAAAATATCGGTATACCTGCTAGTATAAATGTAATTTTGTGTATCATTATATCCTTCTGAGATATTTGTCTTTTGTTTTCTACCAAATTGAAAGCCAAAGTTTCCTTTCAATCGTTTACATTTCTAACCTTCGAGCATACATAGTGTATAATTATAACAAACGGGATTTTGAAATTCTTCAAGTCCATATAACTTTTTAAAAAAGGATGAAAAGGGAAACAAAAAAAAACCATAAAGGGGATGAAGAACAATGGTTACATAATTCAGTACAATTCCGTCCGAATCTTATTATAAAAGGTCGGTACTTGCATAAAGAATTTAATCCTATTCTATTTTTATGTTTACGTAAACACTAGCTCCACCAAGCTGTAAATGAAGTGAATCAGAAATGTTTCACAATCATTAGCAAACTCGACATATAAAGGGGCCGTTCAAAAATTACGTGGACTGTGCTATTATTTAGTACATGTAGTACTCTTACAGACGTCATATAGTTATGAAATTTCACAGAAATATGTATCTCAAAGATTCCAAAGAATTTTCGGCAATTTCTGTATTTTAATTGTTTTACTAAAATAAGCGGTATGTTGGTATTGCTGATGGAAAGTTACGGAGCACGAAAAAAAATTTGAAGCTAAAGCATGCAGAATCCAAAATTAAACTCATCAATTTTCTATAATTCGCGATATTTCTCGACAGTTTCTTTAAATGTATCGTTAAATTGTTCTCTCTTTATGCATTTAGATTTCTGACGTGATATTTAAAGTTCTAACAGAAATATAGTGATTTTTCTCTAATGCAATTCCCGTGAAAATGACTGTGAAAATGACGTCTCCTGAATTGACGGCGCACCACACTTTTGTTAAGTTATTTGTAATGCTCGCGATATCGCCAACGAAGATCCAAAATATGCATAATAAAACATGTAGTAAACTAGGGTATTCGTGACATATGTCCACAAAAAGCAAATTGAAATTTTATTTTAAAAAGGCTATACTGAAGAACAGAAATCTTTATCTGGGCTGTAAAGAACGTGATTGAGAGTTTCCAATATCATACTACGAGGGTTGTCCCAAAAAGTCGTAGACAATGTTTATAATTTTTTAAACATGCAACCATTACTTACCAAATTTTGCATAGACATAAAATAGTCAATGTTCTTTAAAATTGTGAATTTTTAAATACATATCTTTCATATTATTAATAATAGGACGATTTATATGAAGGCCGGTAAGGCCTGTCGGAGCACGGACAAAATTCGGAATAATTTACGCATTTAGCTATTACATTTGCCTTCATTTCTTTAGTACTATGTAATACATTGTACTCAAATTGAAATCACTGAAACCAGAATCAAAATCTGAATAATATGTCAAAATTTCATATAAATATCATTAGAAACAGACGATTGGTGTCATGATTTTCATAGTATCGTTGAAATTGAGTAGGATGAAAATGACGTCGTCAAACGCGTAGTCGGCGCACGGAGATGTAATAAATTGTGTTGGATATGGTTAATATACATCAGAGACGGGAAAAAAGAGTACAGAAGTGACATTTTACACCAGATTTTAATAAAGACGTTATTTTTAAATTGCATGATATTCAATGACAGTTTTTCTTCTGTACCGAAAATATTTAATTACGCCATGTAAGAAGAAGAGTACGGTTTGATAAACGCAGAAAATTGGGAACAATCTGGACCGCGAACGACGTCAACCAATTTGTATTCTCTGCTGCCTACAATGTAAGGCGATCTTTCGACAAAATTTCGACTGAAATTTGAATCTGCTTAAAAGACAATTTAAAAACAAACGGAAAGTAGTGAATTTAAATATGTCCCTTAATAAAGAGTGGTCTAATACTTAAAAAAAAATATTGAATGTTAATACAGTACCCGCGAGTGAAGCAGACAGAGATCATGACGTTATAAGAGACGTAATTTACGCTTGCTTTCGTGCGCCGGTGTACACATATTCTTTCTTTATTTTTTCATAATTTTCTTATAAGATGTGATATAATCATGAAACTTGATGTGCATGATCATAAAATGTTACTCTTTGCTATGACAAGAAAAAAAATTCAATAAAACAAAGAGAAACAGAACTGTTTTCCCTGTCTACGACTTTTTGGGACAACCCTCGTATATCTCATATATACCTGCAGTTTTTGGTTTTAAAACCAAAAAAAAAAAAGAATATTCTTTACTTGTTTAATAGATTTTAAGCTGGACAAGAAATGGTGTTTGGATGTTGAGTACATAAAATAACTCAAACTGTATAGGAACTCTTGGGAAAATGTTGAAAAAATGAAAGCTCAATAACATATTTTTATAATGCCTATGACGTCTAAGATTTTGCTGCTCCGTGACTTAATGATATGTCCTGAAAAATCACAAAAAATTGATACCAATTTACAACATTTTGATATGAAATTTTGAAGACCACATAAGTAAAGATTTTTTAATATTATGTGTGATATTTTGCCCGATTATGACGTCAAATATTTTTTTCTTTGCAACAAGTCCGCGTAATTTTTGAAAGGCCCTCGTACATGATTATATTTTGTAGAATATTTGTTCAAAAGCAATGTCTTGGTGCCCAAAATCAAATTGAAGCAGCGATACATAAGTGTCCCCGTTCGGAATTAGACAGGTACCCATAGTCGCTTTAGCTCACAATCAATATTAAAATAGGAGGCGGTTTTATCGATCGGCGTTAGGGCCAACATCTCTCTCTCTCTCTCTCTCTCTCTCTCTCTCTCTCTCTCTCTCTCTCATAAATTGTATGAAACATAACTAAAAAACTATAAATTAGCTTAATATTACAATGATGCCCATAGCAAACCGTCACATTCAACCCTTTATAAATATTTTGTTAATCTAGTATTTGTGTATACCGTTACTATTTCCTGCTAATTAAAATTTTCTATCAAAATACTTCCTTTGCTTTTATGTATTGATAAGGGTATATGCCTCATCTTTCTGTTTGCGTTTGTTTCCTTATCGAAAAACAAAACTATAGTTTATCTATTTTCTGAAAGGGAGAGAGAGGGGCAAAAAATAGATTATATTTTATGGTATATACATATCAAGTTTCTTAATGATAACATGATACTGCAGTGTACGTGGACCTCTTATACAGCACCGGGCCTTACTGACAAAGTGAATAGAGCTCGTTATCAAGGTACTTTTAAAAAAATAAATGTCCTTCTATAATAATTGTACGGAAGCGTATTAGTGCCACGCAACATCTATTTTAAAATTGGTAATTCCATCTTTGAAGTTGGTTATTCCAAATTTAATCTTGGTAATTTCAACTTTAAAGTTGGTAATTCCAACTTTAAAGTTGGTAACTTCAATTTTAAAGTTGGAAATTCCAACCTTAATCTTGGCTTTTCCAACTTTAAAGTTGGTAATTCCAACTTTAATCTTGGTAATTTCAACTTTAAAGTTGGTAGTTCCAACTTTACAGTTGGAAATTACAACCTTAATCTTGGCTTTTTCAACTTTAAAGTTGGTAATTTCAACATAAAAAGTTGGTAATTCCAACTTTAAGGTTGGAAATTCCAACCTTAATCTAGGGTTTTTCCAACTTTAAAGTTAGTAATTACAATTCTAAAGTTGAAATTCCAACTTTAAAATTGGTGATTTCAGCTTCAAAGTTGGTTATTCCAGCTAAAATATTGGCTTTTCCAACTTTAAAGTTGGTAATTCCCACTTTGAAACCGAACTTTAATTTGAGATCCCCTTTTTTTTAGTTTGCCCCTTTATTTTAAACCATTACCAACTTTATTTATGTTAATGTAATACACTGGAACCTAGATGAAGGAGGGGGATGTTGCAGAAGAAAGGCTCGTTAAGAATGGAGAACGGGCGAATAGGGAGTTATGGTATAAAACTTAAATAAATTATTATGCTTAACAAATTAATACATGTATATACAAGTACATTGAAATAAATTGGTTAGCACTTTTTATCTATGTCAGTATATTTTTTATCCTGGCCTGCTATGACCTTACATATAACTTCCAACTTTTAATTAGAAATCCGTGTTGTTCATTTGGTCCTCTAATATAATTACGAGTTCAGTGTCAAATTTTCATTATTTAAAAATAAATGTATGTAATGGCTACTGTAGGATCCTATCTTATGCTAAAATCATTTTTTTTAATTTATATTAAATAATAAAATGTTTTCTTAGGTTGATAGTACGAGAATTAAAGTCGCAGCTGTTGCAAGAAAAAAAAACCCAAAACCCTCGAATAAAGAGACTTTCAGTCAACTCCATACATGACAGGATTTCAACCTATCTTATTTAAAAGTTCGGACATTTATTAAACTTTTAAATTAAAAAAGAGACGGTTATTATGTATTTATTTATAGGATTAATCAAACGCTACATAACATGTCACAAATTCATCAGTACTTAATGTATCAATTCTGTATATGGAACATATTATTTTCAGTTTGGGGTACTATCAACAACCAACTACCAATATTACATGTCTCTATATAACTATTATTGGTGGTGGGGGAGGGGGAGGGGTCGGCACGACCCCATGCACTCCAACCGGCTCCTACGGCCATGCACAATAATATGATTTTTTCTAAAATCATCATTTCATAATAAAATTGTATCTTTCCATTTCAATTACAGGTATAAAACGGTAACACGATTTAATTTACAAAGTATCTCAGACAATATAATACATTAAGCCTAAAAAGTTGGAAAAGCCAAGATTAGAGTTGGAATACTCAAGATTAAAGTTGGAATTTCCAAGATGAAAGTTGGAATTATCAAAATTGAAGTTGGAATTTCCAACTTTTAAGTTGGACTTTTCAACTTTTAAGTTGGACTTTCCAACTTTTAAGTTGAAATAAACAACTTTTAAGTTAAAATTACCAAGATTTAAGTTAAAATGTTCAAATTTAAAGTTGGAAATACCAAGATTAAAGTTGGAATAACCAACTTAAAAGTTGGAATTTTTAAGATTAAATTTGGAATTTCCAAATTTAAAGATTGAATTACCTAATTTAAAATTGGAATTACCAAGACTAAATTTTAAATTCCAAGATTAAGGTTGGGATTTCCAACTTTAAAGTTGGAATTACCCACTTAAAGTTGGAATTATCAAAACAAAAGTTGGTTTTTCCAACTTTAAAGTTTGAATTTTCAACTTTAAAAATAAATATTGAGTGGCACTAAAACGTCTCCATATAATTGTCATTTGAGTGTTTTTACCTTCTGTCTTTGCACTCAAGAATGTATGATTGATGCTTCTTTGACTGTATAGAGTCCAAGAAAGCAGGATGTTTATAATACTGGAAATGATTATTAATGTCATTCCAAATGTCAATAATATGCTTGTAAAGTACATTGTTTTGGAAGATTTTTTAAGATAACGAGAAGCATGCTTTATATTTGTTAAAGTCTCTAGGTACGCCTCGGCTCTCAATTGTATTTCTCGAGAATTTTCTTCTTTAGAAAGGTCAGAGACTTCTGATAGAAAGCGTTTCACAGTTTCACATTGTACTCGGGTTTCTTTATTTTTCAATGTTAAGAGAATGTCTGCGCTTTCCTGGCACTTTTCATTAAGAATTGTTTTGTGTTTGAGGCATTTTATCAAAATCTTCAAACATTCCTTAAGGTTTTTTTCCTCGAGCATTGGTGCGTTATTATGGGCAAAATGAAGGTTACGAATCGAACGAATTTTATTCATTAAATGCGTATCTTTCCCTACATTAAAATGTAAACAATTCTCGAACAAAGATATCACATTCAGAATATCATCCATGATGAAATCCTTTGGCTTCCGACATTTATGAACAAATACATTCACAATCTGGTTTTGGGTTTCGTCACTGATATCTTTCCCCCAATTGCTGGAGTCATATAACTCCCAATTAACACGATTAACATGACCGGGGTATCGCATATACCTTACCAGTTCATCCCGCCATGCTGTACACGTTTTACACCAGCGATTAAAACTCTTAGAATGCGTTTTGGAACAGTTTAATGTACAAGGTAAATATCCAGAGCACTTTTTTGTCAAAGTAATGTACAATCCATTTGCCTGGTCTAGAATGTAATCCTTCAGTCCATTCTTTGTAAAATTTAAAGCAAGAACCAAAGTAACGTAGTTTGTAAACTTTTCATCCGATGTGTACTTTTGTATTTGTGTCGCCATTTTCCTCCTAACTTCGATCAATACTCTTACCTCATAATACACCTTTATTGATGTTATTACCGACCACCAGGTGGCAGGCAGATATTTAATAAACATGCATATGTATATGAATGTTTCAAAAATATTTATACACAGATTTAAATTTTACATTTTCTGTACGATATCACGACTTAAACATCACAGTAGCATTTCACACGAAAATATACAATGTAATAACAAAATGTTTTATCTGGAAATTATTGGAATTTGAATTCCAAGATGCGTTTGATTATCCGACCATTCACTTTACAAAGGTACAGGTGAGAAAACTATGGTCTATGATGAATTTCATTAAATCTACGTTCCTGTTGCTTATTTTTAAACAAAAGTGAAGAAAATTACACCTTCTGAATAGTGTCAATAGTTATAATTGTTTGTAACTTTGAATAATACTGCACTATCCATGAATTTTAGGCAAAATTCGGCCTGGTTTGTTATCGTGTGTTTTTTATGAATAAAGATAAAAATAGGCGAATCTTATTACAATAGAGGGATATGCATGTCCGGATAATCTTCCTTACATGGCTATTGTTATTATTTCACACAAAGTCGCTTACACTAAACAACTGTCAAAACATGCCGGTTTACTAGATATTTATATTTCATCACTGACAAATGGTTAAGGTTAATTTACACATTATTCCCACTATATTTCAAACTTTAAATGGTCAACAAAGCCTATTTATGATGATATGCACATGACAATACTCAGCGGCTATCGTTGAAGACCTGGCAATGTGTGTGAAATTTGTATTCACTGAAAATATTTTATTGCCTATTTAGTTTTTTAATCCCAAATACATTTTTTATGCAAAAATCACAATGGCATTAATTTGCAAAATTTGTTCAATGATAAATATTATTCAAACTATTTTATGTAAAATAAGATTAAATTCATTAACGTAGCAAAATCTGATAAAATAACATTAGAGAAAAAGTAAAAAAACATAAATATTTAAGTGCAAAATGGTAACATTTTTCATATATCTGTATTATTTTTTGCGATTTTAGTCATACTATATGTCATTGAGTACTTATCCAAAACATACTTCCCAAAAATTCCTTGATTTAACAAATTTGTCGAGTGACTTACTTTAACTAAAAAGCAATGAACATTTAGCTTACATAAGATGCACGTGCGCGCGTATACAAAATGTTAAATGATATATAGTTGATATCACTGTAAATTTTTTACTCTTAGATGGTATCCTTTGATACTGAGGAAATATAAAAAGTATTACAGGAAATTGGCACAAAAGGGATTTGGGGTCAAATATGAAATTCCTGTTGTATACGAACATGCAATTCAACTCATTCAGCTGATCTGTCAGTTGAAGCCATGGTACAACCTCATTTACTAATCTGACGCACAAACTATAGCCCCAGTTCCCATGCAAGTAAGTTTGTCTTACAAAACGTTTTGATTGATTGATTGTATGTTGTTTAACGTCCCTCTCGAAAATTTTTTCACTCATTGGAGAGCCACCATCTTGTCAGTTGAAGCCAAATTTTGTCCTATGCTACAACACTCAGGGCCTTTAGCAGTGAGGGATCTGCCAGCACCTACTGCAAAACGGGGCCTCGGTTTATACGGTCTCATCCGAAAGACCGGTCTCCACGTCCCACGGTGGGATTCGAAGATTCAAGGATTGACTCCTTTCTTCGCCACTCTAGAGCAGACGCTCTAACCACTGCGCCAGTCGGGCGACCAAGACGTTTTGATATTTATTTGCAGGTAATAATTTCATTATGAAATCAATGCTTTTTGAAGTTTGAATGGATTCAAAAGAGATTGTAAGTAATGTTTTACAGATATATACTCAACAAAAAAAAGAAATGCATATTGTTTTACTCATCAAAGAAATTGTGAAAAAGTAAATGGAACAACTACTTTTTTATCATTGGATACCTGTAACCTATTTAAAGGACAGCGTGGGGTTTAAAAACCATGGTGTTTGATTTTCCTCCTGATAATCATGTTATGAAAATAGGGTTTTTCATGAAATGTTGTTAATTGGGGCTATTCAAAATTTGATTTCAATGTTGATGCTGCCATGGCAGACATAAACAAAGATGAAAGCAACCGGGCTAACGATGATGATAACCGGAGCTACGCAACATGAGGTTGCAACTGCATTTAGTGTACGATAATCGGCTTTTAAGCGGTTAAACGTACGTCCCCACCAGCTAAGAACACGAATGACAGACCAGAACTAGCCGTCAACGGGTTACCACACCCAGAAAGGACCGTCAGACCCCCTTCAGCACCTGCGCAATCGATTCAGATCTGCTGCACAAACTGCTACAATGGCTGGTTGAAGAAATCATAATAAAAGTGCACAAATTGTTTGCAAGAGACTGAGAGCAGCTGGTATTCGTCCACGACATCCGTACATTGGAAACCCACTAGTGCTGAGTCGTCGCAAAAGACATCGATTGGTGTGCCCCTAGGATTTTGGGGCGATGAAAATGACATAAACTTAACTTTTAAATTTGCAACATAGGACATGTTTTAAAATTTTTTATTACAATACACTCTAAAATTATTTTTAAAAATAAGGTTTAAACTGAAAACTAAGATTATCACGTTAAATCTGAATATGCATTTCTTTTTCTTTTTTTTTTTTTTGTTGTTGAGTATATGTATTAACAGTTTGAAAAACTGAAGCGCAACTTGTTTCCTCGTATCTTGCTAGAGCTTCTATCAAGGAAACCATGAACTCCTCGGGTTCTAAAAATTGCAAAACACCGAAAAATCGAAGGTTTCAAAAACATTTAGTAGGGGTGTAAGTTGTCCTCAATGAACGCAGTTGTCTGTATGCGAAGGCGATTTTATCCACTGAATCACTATATTTGGAAGAGATCCTTTATTCCGAATTTTCAACGGCAATATTGAATAATTAAGGCAAATAAAAGTTAAGGTACCCCTTTACATTTGTTTATTTATAATAAGTACAACCCTGTTGCACATTGAAACAAACACAAATACGAGGGTTGTTCGGAAAGTTCGTGGACTTCTGTACGAAAGCCCAGAAGTCTCATTCGAGATTCGAGGTTAGAAATACGAAATTCGAGATTCGAAATACGAGATTCAAAATTCGAAATTCGAGTTTCGAGATTCAAGATAGAGATTAACCTATCAAAAGCGGGTTCAACATTTGATTACTCCCCTTTATTATGATTTTACTATCAAGAAATCGTTGAATATGTTAATAACAAATGAGTCCTTTGATTGAATTACAATGCAAGAAAGAGTTTATACATATTTTAAAAAAGAAAATTTAAATAATCATTGGATTTTTTTGTCGGAAAGATATACTTCAATTTATATTTTGGCGTCTTAAATATTAAATAGAATACATATATCAAGAGTATATATTATATTTTGTATTATCTAGTTTGTTTCCGGGGTTGATGACATAAAAATAAAGTTATAAATAAGTGTCAAGTGTCTAAATATTAACAATTACCCCCACTACCCACCCAATCTGCCTATTTTCAAAACACATTGAAAATGTTACTATGTAAAACGTGAAAGTCGACGTAGTATTGAAAAACAAAATCGCGTTCGTTTTCCTGAAAAAGGAAATACATAAAAATTAAGTATTTAATTACTTATCTTCATGTATGGCTTTGATTTCTTGAATTAATTAAAAATTATATATACAATACAGTTTGGCAGTATGAATTAAAATAAATGCGGCATTTATTTTATCTTATATCAATAGAAGACGAGTCTAAATAAGATGCAGAACTATGACGTTATGGTTTTAAATTTTAGTCTCTGACCATACCGTTATGACCAAAGACTAAAATATACTCGTGAAACCTTGCAACGCTACAGTTCGATTCAGCAGCCAAGTCTCACTGCATAAATGTACCCTTTATAAATGTAATGAAATATATACCCTTGAATTACTGTGCAGTGTAGAGACGATTCATAATACTATTATTACTTGTTCTAATAATACTCATATCTAATTATAATTAAATTATACAATATTCTCCCTCAGCTATGATCTGATTAACAAACATAGTTGACCTACTTGCTCTGCAAGTCAACGATAAGACCATATAATATTCCATATATACGAATTTACTATTTTGTTTAATGAGAAAAATAAAATTATATACGTATTTTTCACAATGTAATCCAAATTATATTTTTTTTTGTTTCAATACATAAAATATTTTTTCTAGCATTATCATTTTAGCAAATGATCCATTTTTTATAAATATATTCAACGATTTCTTGATAGTAAAAAATAACAAAGGGGAGTAATCAAATGTTGAACCCGCTTTTGATTGGTTAGTTTGGATCTTGAATTCGAAACTCGAATTTCGAATCGCGAATTTCGAATCTCGTATTTCGAATCTTGAATTTCGAATGAGCCTTCTGGGCTTTCGTACTTCTGTTAAATCTATTTCTATTTAACATAGTTTTCTTAATTTAAATTAATTATTTTAAAAATGAATTCAATTGATTTTATTGAACATTTAAAAAATATCTGTATTTATTTCAAACCTATCCAGAATTAAAAACTGAATAAAAATCGGATAGCTGTGCAGGTCAAAATTTAGTAATTTATAAATAATACACTATAATAATTATGTTAATGCACACGCATATATTCATTTTTACTATAAAATGGAGCAACAACGGAAAAAAAACTTTTGAATTGAGAACTATTACATTGATTCATATTTCAAATTGAGGCTTAATATTTTGTTTCTTTGAAAAGAAAGCAATTTGAGAAGAGAGGAAATCCTCATTTATACATTTATCAATTAATAAAATCATTACAAAAACTATATCTTATTGTTGCTTTGCTGTTTAAACAATTTCAAGAGATTGTGATACTTGGAAAATCAAAGATGATAAAATGTTACCCTTATTTTTCTTATTGAAGAAATTATTTAGCTAACTTTCACTTTATTTTATTTACCAAACAAGAAAACGTATCCTGTTATATACAGCTACATTTAACTTTATGAATTTGTCAATATTCTTAGGGTTGTTGCTCAACGACAGGACATTTTCACGTGTAATGGTTGAAGGGATTCTCTTCAATTGTATACTTTTTGAAATGTTTTATTATACAAAACAAATGTAATATTTAGAGAAGCAGCGAATAGATCAGTTGGCTACCGTAAGGCATAATGGAAAATTGTCATTTTCCAGAGCAATGACATCTAGGTCACTGTTCTAATTAAATACAAGAAGAAATCAAACGATGTTTAATAATGCGTCAACTTCAAAATTAAAGATTAAAACTTGAGTAGGAAAATTATCAATAATATTTAAGTTCTAAAATGTATATATTGCATTTTAAAACAGTCATTCATACATAAGATTGGTAATAACAAACAGTATTCAAGCTCAAAATCTATATAATGATACAGAACATATTTGGATCTCCAAGACCATTAAAGGTGGGCTCAAGAATCAAGAAGGAGTAAGCTCCTGATAACCGATCACACCTGCCGTTTTCTCCTTGCTTGATATATAGAAAAAAATGGAAAATTTCGTAGATATTTCAGTAAATATTTCATATCTTAAAGATAATATTGGGCCTAAACAAATGAAAAAGCATGTTTTTATCCTTGCGGTTAGCTGTATAACTTTTTAAAAAGTAAAGGGAAACAAGGGATTATACATATTTTAAAGCTATATATGGCGTATCTGAGCTAAAAAATAAAAATACGAGATTAAGCATAGATTTAAATAGTATTTGTTTTTTACGTTCAAATTCAAATTTTTGCTTATTTTAAACTTAAATATTCCCACATTTCTATTAGTTTAATTGACTTTAAACTGTGTCTGATATTTATTTCCGAACCGGAAATAAATCGGTTATTGGTTTAAATCTGTGATATCTATGAAACGCGATTGATTTAAATTGTGTAATTTACAGGAAAGTCCTATCTTTATATAAAGAAACAAAACAAATAGAAAGATCTTTTTAATTTTAGTTAGCCTGAACTTATCAAAAATACGCCATATATAACTTTAAGAATGACAACTTAATAAAATCACTATGTTTCTCACCTTTTTTTCTATAACATGATTGATTTTGTTTATCATTTATAATATGTCAAATTAACTCATCTCTTGGAATTCCCATGTGTACCGATTGCTGCCCTTTATAAGCAGAACTAGTTTTCATTCATATTAAACAGAATTTGTCCAAGGTCTCATACATTAAATAAAGAAAACGTTTGCTGTTGCCTTCAACTCGACATTAGATATACTGAGGACTCATTGTCAATTAACAATGGTTATTTCCCATCTTATGGTGATACTGTACGATATATCCCGGTGAGATTGAAATAAAAGATGCCACAGAGACTGTCTGACACATCGCTTTCATATTTGGATATTTCAATTGAAAAATACGTCAATGGTAATCTACCAACAAACCTCTATGATAAAAATGATGACTTATTTTCCTTTTCAATCGTCAACATCCTTTACATATGCAGCAATAAGTTCCAAAGTCGATACGAAGACCTAGTCAGCAAATGAAATACATTATTAAGTCAAATGCTAACTGACATTTTTCGTCAATTATTATGAGGTCAATCAACAGGAGATGCTCATTCCTCCATTGCACCTGATCCCAATTCTGCTGTTTTTAAGTCCTTGTTTGCTCCGCTCCTATTTTGTATTCTTTTATTGAGATAGAATACTGTTCGGTATCTCTAATTATTATATAGTTTCTTTATCATGTTTATAGGCCCTATATAATCTATTCCATCGCAATGAGTTCTTAACACTACATATTCACCGCCCCGATTTGAGACCGTATTTACCGGAGAGTCAGTCGAGTGCGGCTGCATTGTGATGTCACAATCAAAGTTACATGTATAAACAAAGTTGAAAACATTGGTTGTAACGACCGAAGTCAGCTATGTATTTGAGCAGGAAAATTAGACAAACATATCACCGCATTTTTTTTTAACATTTGAAAGTCTTTCACATATCGAAACTCGAAAAGAAAAACACGGAGATTACAAAGTTTAATCTGAATACGCCGTATATTTTTGCTTTTCAAGGACAAAAGTTCGTTATTGAAACGGTGTCGTCATGCAAGTCTTATTAAATAAAATTCGGACTACATGTATATGATAACAAAATTATAAACTCTTTTGATGTTGAATATGGTTTTGTTATTCACAAGAATAATATCAATATTGACCTTTGCTTCGCTTCGGTCAATATTGATATTTTCTGATGAATATAAAACCATATTTAGCACCATAGTTGTCATCTTTTTAGAAACATAACATTGATTAATAATACTGATTGTGAATCTTTATTTTTCATTGTAATTTTATTGATTATCATGTACAAGTATTATTATTTACTGTATCCTGACCTATTATACAAGGAGAGGGTGTACATAGGCCTTGCCTGTTGCCCAATCCTTATTGAATTATTCAATAAAATATGTTTAAAGTATATTTAGCACCCAAACAGTCCATAATTGTATAATATTTTATAGAGTCTTATGAAGATACCATACAAGTCCTGTAATAGCATTAGAAGAGGGATCAGGAGTCATGGAGGAGTAAGCATTCACCTTTCGACGTGATTTCAAATGAATTGATAATTTATTGAAAGCAACAAATAATTTATATCTGTCTCCTGCTGTTTTACCAATATATTTTTCGCAGAAGTGAGAAACACATACATGTATCCTTTAGGACATGCTTTGAAAAAATATCACAATATTCTGTACATTCATTAATTTCATTTTCATTCTTTATTGATCATAAGTGCATAAAGTCAAACACAAGCCTTTACAATAGAATACTTATTGTTATCATTGTTTCATATAATTTCTCATCATGCCTTTTCAATAAAGTTAATACATTATAATTATAGGACATACTGCATTACATATAGGAGCTGCTTGTACAGTACCGACCAGACCCAACCTGACACAAAGCAGTCCCAGAGCAGTCCCGGGGACTGAATTGGGAATGTAAAGCAGTCCTACAGCGGTCCCAGAGCAGTCCCACAGCGGTCCCAGAGCAGTCCCACAGCAGTCCCACAGCGGTCCCAGCAGTCCCAGCGGTCCCAGAGAGCAGTCCCAGCGGTCCCAGAAAGCAGTCCCAGCAGTCCCAGTGGGCGGGGTTTATTAATTTAATGGGGGGGAGCTAACTCAGAAATGAGATTTCCAATAAACAATGGAACTATAAAAGGCAGTAGAAATTGATACTGGGTAGTATGCCAGGAATCCTTACATGTACACGAAGGTCATTTATGAACAGAACATGTACGCGCATAAAAATTGAAATAATTATTAATAATATTTATTGGGGGAAGAAGGCTTTCACACTTATATGTACATATATGAATTACACTGAACATGAATATTTAATCACAATTCTTGGGTATATTAATAATTCTTCTGTGATTGATATTGGTTCCCATGTTTATTTTTTATACAGAAAATTAAAAGTGCTTTAAATATTTTCCACCAGATGAAGCTTTATTAGATCTATCATTATATGGCCAATTTAGACTATCGGGATACTCTAAAGTTAGAGTTTTCTTAAGTATTGGGGCTTTTAAAAAATCTTTGTTAATTTTGCCAAGTATTATTTTTCAGTCATGATTATTTTTACTGACATGTCAATTTAATTATCGTTAATGCCTAGTTCTATAAAAGTGTTTTATTTGTAAATGTTAGAGTGTATATCTGTAAATCACCAGAATGGAAGCTTCAGATTATGTTCAAAATTAATTAATCCCCAAGAAGTTTATACACATTTCATTTATCACATTTTTTTTCGCATTAAATAAATTGAAATTAGGGTCATTGTTTACCAGCATGCTCAATGATGTGTAACACTGATACAAATACCCAAATAACATGTATCGATTTTTCTGCCCAAAGGCGATTGAAACAATGGGTGTTGATACCATCTTATAAACATTAATCGGCCAGGTAAACACTTGCAAAACAAAAAAGAAATAAATCACAATTCCCGGTATTTTCATTTTTTAAAAAATAAATATACATGTACTCTTTTAATAACTTGTTTATTAATTAAAAGCTACCGGTAATTCATTAATTCCCCAATGATTATTCACATAGTTTATGTTACGGGAGAATAGTAGCAGAATTTTATTTCATGGTCATTTAATAAATTGTTGGGTTTTATTTGAGGGCTACATGGAATACTCTTTTTTTAGCGTCGTCCTTATAAAATGTGTAGCATTTTTAATAAAAAAAATCTTATATCTAACTGTAATGATTATTTTTAAATAGTACCAATGCAAATTTTGAGTACATGTACATATTATAATTTAACATTGATTAATTAAAAAAGGCCCACATGAAGCTATTTTTTCTCATAAACTTGAAGTTTATTTTTAGGGATAAAAATTTTCTCATGAATTCCTTATTAATCAACTTTATTTTTTTTTTTATTTATTCTAAATACACATTAATTTGTGTAAATATACAGTCCCTGAAAATATCAATTAACTATAATAATCTCTACTTATTAAAAGAATGTAAAAAAAAAATCCTTGCTTATTAAACAGTTTAAACTCCTCTCTGCTGCAAGTAAACAAAACAATAGGGAGCCTGCAAATTCAGAATACACAAGGGGGCGGAGCTATCATGTCACTCAGAACCTTTTTCACACACGAGTGAACAAAGCAGTCCCAGGAAGCAGTCCCAGGGGCAGCTGGGACTGCTGGGACTGCTTTTCATAGCAGTCCCAGAGCAGTCCCATAGCTGTCCCAGAGCAGTCCCACAGCGGTAAGCAGTCCCATAGCAGTTATAATTAAAGCAGTCCCGGGGACTGCTTTCTGGGACTGCTTTGGTGTCAGGTTGGGTCTGGTCGGTACTGTATTTTAGCGACAAACAGTATCAATTTTATCCGAAAGGTAACATATTATATAATCATGATAATAGCGTACTCCATTTTCGGCCATTCTAGGGATAACTTTTTTTAATTTTCTTTAGCCAGATCTATGACTAGTTCCTTAGCGACAGTCAATTTAGTGATACCAAAGATCTATGAATACCAATATTTGAAGATCACTAAATATAAACTCTACTCTTCATCAGATTTTTGTATTATAGAATCATATGTAGCCAATGGGTTTTCAAAACCGAAATTGGTCGAAGTGTTCCCAACATTTGCCCAATCCAATATATCAGAAATACTTGAAGACAATTTTTTTTTAATCATTTCTCGAAATGGGTTGTTAAATTTAGATTGCAAGTCATTCCAGAAATCGAATTTAGGGCTGTTATAAAAGTTTGGAACAGCAGCATATGCCAGCATGACCTTCACATTCTCTTCAGCATTTCTACCAGCTAAACGTGGTAACTCATCTATATGTTTATCATATAAAAAGTATAACAAAGGAAAAATTATTTGTAAACAAGCTTTTATCTTAGGATTTATCCTTTTCTTCATTTTATTTAAGAAAGATATGTATGTTACACACAATTTGCTTCTTCCTTGTGTAAAAAACTGTTTGCAGCTTAAACAAAAACAACCGTTGTAATTTATCTTTAAATATAATGCTTTAAAGACTTTATAATAAAGAAACATTACTCGTGTGTATCTAGTCGTTCTAAGTTTCTCAATGTGCATTATTACTTCTTTGTCATACCATTGCAAAGGTTCAACATATTTCATTATATCCCTAAAATTAAAAATGTTCCATATAACCTGTTCATTTGTGTTTCTAATAGAAGCGAGCAAATATAGAATTTTTTTTTCGAATGTTCTAAGACAATATACTTTTCTAAAAAATCGTTTTCTATCGCATGTGCCAGCAAGCGTATTACAACATTTCAGAGGTGCAAAAGACTTTGGAAACACAAATGGTTTATAATCCAAGACAACTTTAAACAATAGTGCTACAAAATTTTGTTTAAGGAAAATGCTTTTATCATTCTTGGTTTGAAAAAAAGAATTGTGATTAAAAAATAGACTCAACTGTCTAGGAAAAATGAAAACATAATTTTTACAATTCAGGATAGCACGTTTGTTTGCTTTTATTTTTAAATTCTTTAAAATCAAATGGGTATAACTAGCTAAACCTTTTGCATAGAGCAAATGAATGAAACTGAGCTTTGATGTACGGTAGCAAACGAAAATGTCTTTTCTGAGACCAAACGCCTTAAGTACATAAAACGATTTAACTACAAAAGTCATCATAAAAGAATGGAAATATGGTTCATATTTAGAATCGACCACCGCGGTTCCCTTTCCATACATAGCATAAATGACTTTCAAATTGAATTGAGACGCTTTAAAAGATACACACGGAGTATTCTTTATTATAATAATGAAGATTGAACGAAATTGAGCTTCTGTTTGCACTGGTCAAAAATCGCAATGGTGTCACACTCCCTCCTATCACTAAATAGGGGAATATTCTATAATTTGGACAATTATCTAATATATAAGTGACATTATTTGTGGAAAAAATGAGTGCATCTTTGTAACATCTATGAATGCATTCCAAAATCTTCTATTCCTGTCAACTTAAAATTCCGAAAGATTTAAAGAGCTGGCGTTTGAGTTACAGTACAGTTTGATAATGTCATTTAGTAGGAGAGACTGCAGGTAATGACTGGGGTATATATATCCTTTGATAAACAGTTTATAAAAATGAGAAGCATTTTCAAAAAGACATCAGGGTAAAAGGCTCTTATTAAACTAAGGGCGTGTATTCTGTTTTTCATCATGCCAGTTTCCATGTATATAAAAATATCTTTCCGTCTCAAGAAACTTGATTTAACGAGCTCCGAAAATATCTCATATGCAAAATATTCAAATGAATCCAGTATGAATAAACGTTCGGACGAGCACTTTTCTGACGTAAACACATTAAGTAAATTGCACTTGTTTGGAAGGAACATTATGTGATACTTCTTTTCAAAGAGCTCGACTGGTAACATGTAATTAATCAAGGTATCCAAGATAGACATCCCGTATTTATCTCTTATCTGAGACACCTTTGAGTCGATGCTATAGAAAAAAAGGAGTGCAGTATAGAGTGATTCCCAGACATGGCAGCGTAATGTAATGGCGCTCTACCTTCAATATCTTGCTCACTTAATAATTTATTATATAATGCAGCAGATTTCGTAATATTGTCAATAATTCCTCGAGTATGAAAGACATGAATGTCTTTTAGATATATGCTGTGAGGAACGTTACCAAAGGCTAAGTAATGCAAAACATTTCTGCTGTTCAAATCTTTAGTTTGTGTCAAAATATCATACTCGACTTCATTTAAAGACATTAAAGCAAGGAATAGATAATTTCGACATATGGCAGCAGAGTGAGCTGGCGTGGAACCATTGTTTGCTTTATCAGTATAAAACAATTTGACGTATATAAAGAATGCAACTTTTCCTAAATCGCCCCCATTGCAACCGACATAATGAAATGGAGAAGCACCACTTGAATCAGCTACACGCCAATCACTAAACCTTTTCTTTATTAATGAAAAGATTGTTTTAGATGTAGAATAGAGGGCTAGAATGTGTTCCAGTGATAGATCAGGTGCACAGAATTTTGTAATTAACTTATTTCTTTCAAACACCCCAGTCAAACGGAATTTTACATTATTGCATTTACTAGAAAAATAACTATTAGATTTATGTAATATGGTTAAACAGGTCTGGACGATTTCTAAATATGGAAGTCAAGAACGATAACTGAAAGTTGCTATAAATATACAGAATAAACAAGGTGCTAGTCCTTCAGACCAATCAGATAACAGCATTTAGACATACCCATGTGAAAATAAATAAAACACGTGGTTTTATAGTTTTTTGCTAAAAAGATTTTTTTGGAACAAATATTTTGTAAACTTTTTGCACATTTAGGAATAATAGTATATTTATGACAATTCTATCGTGAACAAACATGAATTGAAAGCTTAGAAAATGTTTTAAGTGGGATTAACAATCTGTCACTATAGGATGTAGCAATCCCAAAACTTTAACTTACGTAAAAATTTGATATAAATACGATAAAATTTTCAGTTTTTAGAGGCTGAAATAAAAATCTTATAGAATGGATAACAGTCTTAATTATTTTTTTAGTGTTTCTAACAAAACAGTTTCTAGTATTTCTACATGCGAGGTAAGATATTGGGAAAAACGTATTCATGTATAATTATTCTCTTTTCTCCACATTTTAAGCCTTTACTTATGCCAATTTAAACTCTGCATTGCTAAGTAATCGGCGCTCAGAAAATCCGTGATATTTTAAATCTATATATAGTCCATACGATAAACACTTGTGTGAGATGGATCTGTACACATGGAATTTAAGCATCATTGACATGTATTGATGAAAATCGGATGTCTAAGCAAAACTACATTTACCAACATATAGTACATCGTGGTAAATTTTATAATAGAACTCTATAAGAATTCGCTAATGTGATTTGTTATCCCCCCCGTAAACAATTACATTGTATCATGCATTATTTTTTTTTCTTTACCTAGATAAAAATATCATGGTTGTTCACGGTAAATATGTGGGGAATACTTTATTCTTCTAGGTATTTCATCTTACTTCTGAAGATTTTTTGTCAAAAAAATCTTTTTAAGGAAAAAAACATAAGCACGTGTTTTTTTTTTTTTTGTTCTTTTAAGATATGTTATGGAGTGTGTAAAAATGCTGTTGTCTGATTGGAAAGAAAAATAATTACGTGTACCTGATGTATATTTATAGCAACTTTCAGTTATCGTTCTTGACTTCCATATTTAGAAATCGTCCAGACCTGTTAAAAGAATATCCTCCCTATCATACGCTGCTGCAGTTAGAACTGGAGTTCTGTCCCTTGCATATGAGCATCCAAGTGCATTAATCTTTTCATTTGTCAAGATTTTTACAACTTCAAAATGCCCTCCTTGGGTTGCTACCTCTAAGGCCGACTCACAAAATAGCAATTGTTGATCATCTTTCAATATGTAACCTCTCTTGCTATAATCATATGTGGCTTGCAATCCTTTACTTTGAAGTCTTTTTTTCCCTCATGGTATCCAATATAAACTTCCATTACAAGGTAAACAATGATCAATAGCACCTAGGGAAAGAAAATACTGAACAACCTGAAGATGTCCGTTCTTTGCAGCGAGGTAAAGAGAATGATTTAAACTAGTTTTCCAGAGAGAAGAATTGATTGAATTGAAATAATATAGAATGTGATAGTGCCCATGCTCAGCAGTAAGGTGAAATGAATTTACACCAATTGCGTTTTCATGTAATACGTTTACATTCGAATCAGTTAAAAGTATAACAACGTTTTCGTGTCCGTTCTGCGAAGCATTGTTTAAAAGACTGTATCCCCAGTGTGTTTCATACTTACAAATGTATATCAAATCTAGATCTGAGGTAATTTGATGATCTTGATAAGAAAGCATCGACAAATTTTTAAAGACTCCATTTTCCAACAGGGCTTTCAAAGAATCCTTATTTCCATATGCTGCTTTATGCAAAAGATGGTGAAAAAGTTTCCTACTCTCAATTTTACTTTTGATCACAGAAATAACGTTGGTGAAATGTTCTTCTACACTACTGTCGTCGCAATTTGCCACATGATAGAAACTATCAAAAATGTTTGCTAATGTTCCAGTATTTTTGATTAGGTAATTTATCCAGTACTTTGATATTCGAATATGTCCTTTGCGTTTTGAAATATAGAATTTCTTATGCGATTTGTCAATTGAAGACAGATAATCAGCAAAATGCTTATGTGCAAATCCAACAGAGCCTATTTCAACTTTCACAAAATGAGACAATTCTCCCAATAATAAACGAGAAATCTGAATTTTTTCATCAGGATCAGTGACATTAAGAAAATGGTACAACTTTGCCATTTTGATGCGAGATGAAGATGCCCACAAGATTTCAAAAATTGATCTTACTTTTTCAAATTTATCGTTTGATTTTCCAAAAACTCGTTCAAAACTAAGATCATAAATATGTTCAAGTGTATCTGGTATTCTGCTGGTATCTCCAACTTTTACCCAAAATTCGAAGGCGTGAATTAAAAACAAAAAATTCGCATTCACCTTATGTACTATCTTATCTATTTTGTCATTTCTCTTAAGATTCGATAAAATTTGACTGAATTCTGTATTAATAGTGTCATCTTTTTATCTGAATTCTATGTATTGTTTAATATCTTCAGTAGATTTTTCTTTAATGTATGGATTATCATAGAGAATAATCCCAGGTGGAAGCTTCTCTCGTATTTGAGAAATGTTTCGAGATGTGCATAAAATTTTAATAAACTTTGGTAAACGTGGAATCTTTTCATAAAGTAAAGTAAATTTGTTTGCATGCCAATATTCTATACACTCATCAAGAGCATCCATTAATACAATTAATTTGTCAGGAATACCTTGCATTTTTTGAAGGGGACTCAAAATTCCAAAGTCGAAACAACCTTGGGGATCTTCAAAGCATTTTTCTGTGAACAGATAATCATGTGCCATCCTATCTAAATGTATGATATTACCATATTCTGGAAATTTCTGTGCAATACCAGCGGCCATGTTCTTTACAAACATACCTGGTTTTAATGTAATATGAGAATCAAAACGACATACATGTATAGAGACTAATTTAGAATAAAGAGGATACCCAGGCAAACGTTTATCTCCAGCGTAGGCAATATTGGAAACAATTGCAGATTTGCCAAACCCCATTTCAGCAGCGAAAAGAACACCCCTATAATCTGTTTTCAGCACAAGGTAGCTCAAGTCTTCAATAAACCATTCTCTTCCTATTAACTTTTCATGCATCCTAATGTAGTAATCAAAGTTAAGGTCACTGTTCCAGGGGGACAAAAAGTCCATTGTAAAGCAGGTTGTATCCATAAACCAGTTTTTGAATATAATATAAGCAATAAATTACATGTTACATGAAATGTAATTTTAATCAATGAAAACAAACTCTTTTTTGCGATATGTAAAAACAAATTGGTAATATTAATTTTTTGCTTAAACACACGTTTAAGCCAGATATAAATATATCTTTATAAGAATAACCTTTACTAGTGCGGGGAACATCTTTGATCTCCGTTGTTCTGATGTTTAAAAGAAATGCAATGATTCCGATTATACCCCCTAAAACCAATTCCTTGCCGTACACTGAACAAAAATCGGAAGTATGATGGGTGTATATTTGGTTGACAGGCTGTTCATTTAAATATTGAACAATACGACATTGAATTCCTTCTCGAGTTTCGTTTAACAAAATTTTACACAGGCCTCCAACATGTTCTTTTTGAAATCGAAGTCTTGCACTTTTGAGGTCAAATATTATTTTTTCAGCTTCAATACATGTTTTATTTTGTCGTAGAAATCGTTGTTGCAAACAATCTGATAATGTTTGAAGGCATTTGTTCAGTTCATTTTCGTTTGAAGAGGAATGCCACTTTTTATTTTATAGATCTCTGAGTCATCCTTTTTAAACAATGGTTTCAGCATTGAAAGGCCGACATTAGCTCGTATTTATTTTATATGAATTTTTTTGTATTTTTTCAAAGAAAACGAAAAAAATTAATTACATGCAAATAAGATGCTTTCTTGTAAAATGTTTGCTGTAAATGAATGCATCACATGACTACCTAATAAAATATGTAAAGAAAGTCTGCTTAGACTTTTTAATTTTTTTTTTATAAAAAAAACTATTTATGAAAAAAACCCACATAATTTGTAAATATTTTTAAACTTGTGATGATGTATATTTTTATTAATTAAGGAAAAATATATTTCATTTTTCTGCCCCCGAAAAGAAAGATCCCAGGGGTATATTGTTTTGTCCTGTCTTTCTGTGTTCTGTTTGTTGCTCTGTTTGTTTCTCTGTCTGTCTGTTGTCAACTTTAACGTAGCCACAACTTTTGAGTGGGTTGGACTATGGCTTTCATATTTCACAGGTGTATTCCTTGTGTCAAGTCATTACTTTCCCTTAAAACCACAAAATTTGATCTCTTAACCTTGGCATAGGAGTTTGACCTACTTTTACTAGAAAATTACCACACTTTAACCTTGGCCATTACTTTTGAACAGTTGGAGCTAAGGCATTCCTCCGTCACATGGTTATTCATTGTGACAAGACCTTTCAGCTGGTATAAATATTTTTGACCTTTTGGCCTTGACCTAAGAGTTTGACCCGCTTTTTGATCTTGGTCATAACTTTTGTACACTGAGAAACAGGACTTTCATATTTCACAGGTGCTTTCCTTGTAACAAGACCTTCCTTTGGGAACCAACAGTTTTGACCTTTTGAGTTCAACATTCATTTGAAAGAATTTAACCCTTGTGATAATTAAGCTGGCATACGGCGGCATCCATGTTTCACAGACACATATTGTTTTAATATAAGGTACATGTGTATATGTATCAATATTTAAGGTCAGACTACACGTTGCTCAAATATATGCTTTGTATTTCTTGGTTTTATATAAAAAAATATTCATATTTGCCATTCTCTTCTGACTTCTTCATTGTTTTTAAAATGTTTTTAAATATAAGTACACCAAAAATTGTGTTATAGGCTATTCAGAGGATTATCCATATGGGTAATATAAGAAATATGACCCTATGGTATCTTGGCCAAATGCCTGGTAAGGTACCCTAATTTTTTGTGAGGAAACTTGTTAAAGTACCTATACTTCAAATGTATTTTTTTTTAATCATTTTACCTCATATAATCATTGTATCAGCATATTTTTTTTTTATTTGTACTTTATAATTACATACATATCCATGTACAAGATGTTGAAGTCAGAGTTGGCCAAAGACCTTACTTAAACTCGATGGATTTTTGCGGCCGTTTCTCGGGGCCTACAAGACTTGAACAAAGGTTTTCTGTATGGTGCCCTACCTTAACATTTGGTAGATATGTACAGATACGGAGGATCGGGGAATCACTTTGACCCCTCAGAGATTGCTGTTTGGGGACGTTTGTAATTGATCAACGAATTCTCAATAAATTGAATGAAATGTATAATTCTTACAGTATTTGTTTTTAAAGAATTTTTAATGTGATTTTTATGCTAGAATTTGTAATAAGGCAAACTAAGGGCGATTTTATCCATTAGCACACTTTACATTTTGAATTAATTTTATCCTTGTTGCATTAAGAAGAAGGTATGGTTTTAGCTTTATTTTGCCCTAAAATGTTATGACATCAAAAAGTTTTGAAACTGGCTTAAAAATTAGTTGAATAAATCACTATGATAAATCAGGAAAGAATATGGCATGAAGGTTTACCATTCTGCAAATATGACCTCATTAATGTGAAGCATTTCTCCATTTTCAACAAAAAAAAAAGCCTCAAAATAGCACATTTCAATGGTGATTTTCCTTTAGAAAACAGTGTCCACAGCCGTCGCCCACGTTAATTTTTTTGGTATATTGTGCAAAATTCAATAACAAATCACATATCTCAAGATCTTTGTGGGCGATGCCTGTGGACAATGTTATCTGAAAGAAAATTCCATTGAAAATTGATGTCTTCTGCAACTTTTTAAGAAAATACGGGAAAATGCACATGTTTATGACCTCATAATTAGCATTAAAAACACATATGAAAAATAAGTTGTATGATTTTTCTGCATGGAATTTCAATTATTTAAAAAACATTAGTTTTCAACTTTTACACCAGTTTCATTTTTTAGAAAATCACAGGGCAAAATTTGTATGTAAACCATACCTTCTTCTTTGAATAAGTATTCTGCACGACGTTGAACCCCCGTTTACAATGTTTAAAACTGAAGAAAATCTTACGCTGAGGAAGATTGAATTAACATGTATGCAAACAAAGATATAATTATCTTCTTAGACTTGAAAAGGCAAAAGTTCAGTTCACACAAACATGATAGTAAAAACTTGAACAACAAACAAATTAATGTAGAGATAAATTCATACTAAATGAAAATATAAACAACAAGAACACTCGTACAAGTTTATCTGGACTTCCATGGTATTTTTAAGAAATGTTGAGATTAGGAAAAGTTATCAAAGGTCCATTGCCATTATCAAAATTGTGTGCAGAGCAATCAAAAAAATCTTGAAAACGTTAGAGAAAGAGTAGTACTGTGACAAAGCATATACTCGTATGTAAATAAAAATATCCCCGCCATTGCCTCAATTTTTTTTATGTTCTTTATCTACAAATCATAAATGGATCAGTTAAAAATAATTCCTTTCTTAACAAGGAATGACTTTATATTACTTTAATAGATTTTTTCCTGACAAAATATAAAAGAATTATTACCACTATAGAAAATTAAGTCGCATATTTACGAATATAATAATTATATCCAACTTTTTTGATTTTAACTTCCGGGATCATTTTGCTAATAATTTGTTTAGGTCAGCATTTGTTTAAAGGACAATATTGTTGGTTCTTGTATTGTGAACTTAGAACACAATACAAGTCATGTTTTGATTGAAATACAGATTTAAAGAAGACACTATGCAAAAATACAATCGAGATATGAAAGATAAATTAAGCTTTAAATTCTTTGATGAAATGAATATACAAAAAGACATGTTAGGTAATGTTTCACTTGCAGAAAGAGCTCTGGTATTTCGATACGTATCGTTTACGTGCATGTGTCCTTTTACAACTGCATGAAAAACTCCATTGATAAGCAGGTTTTATTCTTCTTAAAACTACAGATCACAAAAGACTTAACTGTACACCCTCAAATATATGGGATTTTAATCAGGTATGTATATTAACTCTTTCTAAAGGTATGTTACAATTTTTTTTCTTTTTGTCGATGTATTTTGAAGTCAATTTAGGTATCAGTTGGTCAGACCTTCTAAAAAATCTGTTTTTGTTTTCGAATATGTTAAATGAAATTAACATATGCATGTTATGACTGCAAAATACAATTTATCGTCCAACTGATTTTGCTCATTTTCAACTTTACTAGGTCTACATGAAGGCTTCCTTGTTTTAGAAGTTGTATTACAAAAACTAAAATTCTAAAAACGCTATAGGTCAATGATTCACTTTAGATGCTCAAATAATTCGTTCCAACACATACTGTAGATCTCTATATTTTCTGCGACACCTTATTTTCGCGAGATGACTCTTGATAAGCGAGACAAAATTTTCACGTAATGTGGTTATTGCTCCATATAATCTTAAGGAATACTATTATAGGCAAGGATTAAATTTTCGCGAGCACACTGTCTTGCAAAGGAACGTTAAATGCAGGATATGGAGATAACGAATAGTATTCAATCTCAAAGTCTATTAAACAATACAAAAATAAGAGCAGAGCAAACACGGACCTCCAAAACAACAGAGGTGGGATCAGGTGCCATGGAAGAGTGAGCATCCCCTGCCGACCGGTCACACCTGCCGTGTGCTCCTTGTCATGATCAGGAAATAACGGAAAAATCCGTCGTCAATTCAGTGTATAAATAATGGACTAACAGTTATAATGAAAAACGTCAGTCAGCATTTGACTTAACGATAAATTGTATTTGCTAACAAGGTCATTGTATCGACCATAGAACTTACGAACTGATGACTTTAAACGAGACTACTGATATTCTTGATTCATCAACTTGCTTGTCAATAATTTACCTCGTTTCAGAAATTGTTCATACGTAGAGCATGCTCTTGCAATCGAATCAACTGAGATATCTATACTCCGTATGCAGGTAATGAAGGTATATTGTTGCATAAGTAAGGGAAGTTGACGATAGAAAAGTTAAAGTCATCATGTTTATCATATAGTTTGGTTGTTAGATTACTATTAGCGTCTTTTTCAAGTTAAATATCCAAGTATGAAACAGAATTGTCAGACTCTGTGGCATCTTTTATCTCAAGCTCACCAGGATATATCGCATCGACATAGGAATGGAAATTACCATTGTTAATTGACAATACGTCGTCGATGTATCTGAATGTCGAGATGAAGGCCACAGCAAGTGTTTTCTTCTTTTCACACATAAGATTTTGCATAAATAAAATTCAAATTAAAATAAAGTTCTCGCGAATAAAAAATGATTTACAGTATAAAACAAGAATGCATTCCATATATACATTTTGCTGTAGTCAGTTAGACATTGCGTAATATTTTATTTCATTGGAAAGATAATGCAAAGGAGTTTGTGTACCTAAAAGGAGTTCGTGTAACTATCAATTTTACCGAATTTCGATTTTTTTTTGATAAATAAAAAAGGCAAACATTTACGATTATCATTAAAGGTATGCCAATTTTTTTTATTCATTAAAAATCTCAATAAAATTGATACGCATAGATAAAAATATACATTATACATATAGGTTTGACGTATGTTTTATTTTACTAAATAATTCTGTAAAATTGATCAAAATACTTATCGAACCTTAATGCAAAAATTTTGTACAAAAAAGCCATCAAAACATTACTTTCCCATTTTTTGTAAAGTTTTATAACTTTTAATCAAGCTTTGAGATTTCATTTAGGAACCTAGTTCTGCAATCTTTTTTTCACTCACAGGTATAGCTATGTGTACGAAATTCTATTTGAAGCACTTAATACCTCCTGGTAGAAAGGAGGGAGAGTATTTATTTTAGAAATTTTTGTATAAATAGAAAGTACACTTTCATTTAAAGTCCTTTTTGCGAATGTAGTAATCTGATGCATCATGTAAAGAAACCTTTCATTAAGCATAATTGTGCGATTCTGTACAATAAAACACGTGGTTTTTCCCAACACTGCAGATATCAGGAGAACTGCCACACACAGTTTAACTTCAAGAGAGTAATTCATGGACACTTTTCAGGTATGTTCAATATTGTGTAAATTACATGTTTCAACTTTACACATCCCATTACATTAGCACTCCTGGTCATAGACCAAAAAAAGTAATGGAGGAAAAGAGTCCCTGTAGAATTTTTTCTTTGAGTTTTCTTTCGATTGTGTAAAAACTTGATGCCAACATGTAACATATTGCCATGAAAACGTATTCAATTTCATTTAATTTAAAATAATTTGTGGGTTTTTTCCTTCAAAATGATAATACAAATACATGTATATATAGTTTATGAAATATAATTTTTAAAGTCTTTCTTGTCGTTTAAGATCAATAATAAAATTGATCAAAAATATATGAATTAATTGGTAACTTTTATTTGACCACTTTTCATCAAATAGTTTTGGTGTGAGAAGCTGGAAAACAAGGGCTATTTGAGACACTGCATTAAAAACGAATGGTAAAGACTCAGTAAACCACAGTGAAATTAAACGCTTCAGTAACGCTGCTGTGAAACTCGTTAAGAATCTAAAAATTTAAGAAAGAAATATTCACGGAAATATGTGAAATTTACAGCAACCAATGTCTGTTTTATAGACACATGAGCACGTAGAATTCAATGAACAAAAATTATGTAATGGGCATCAAAAATGGGTACCGTCCTTGGCGACAAAAACTTGAATCAACCAATTTACTGTTTGCCGAAATTCAACAAATTATCAATTGTGATGGTTGATTGAACTTTAAGACACCTTGCAAATTTTAAAGGCATCATTTTGGGGGTAGTTTACACTGTTTTAAAGAAACATCTGAAAATGAAAAAAAGCATAGTACTCAATGGTCACCTTATGTTTTGAAAAAAAAGTGAAAACAACCGCATGAAATATTATCTTAATAATTAATCTAAATACTGAGTACTGTATGGGGGCTGGGGAATAACTCGTGGTGTTAATATTCGCTATATTACCACTTATACGAACCTGGTCTCGGATAAGTGAGATTATTTCAGTAAGCCTATGTCTCTCCATTCCGAATATCCTTATTCCTTTCAGATCCTGACGAATGCAACACATATTCTTATGCTCATTCCATTGTTTATTGACTTGATTGATATTCGAATTGATTGATTGATTAATAATTGATTGATTGACAAGTAATTGACTTGATTAATATTTGAATTGATTGATTGACTGACTGATTGATTAATAATTGATTGATTGAATTTAATTGATTGATTATGCATTGGTGACGTTCATGCACTTGTGACCTACCCAGTGCATGATCGGTATTGTTTGTTTGATTTTTAGGGAATCCGAAATAATCACGGTGTTAATGAATCCGTGAATTCAAGAAACGGTGAATAAGTTTCAATAGGTATAGATAAGGGAGGAAACCTTTATTATATACCAATTCCGCGAATTCAAGAAACCGCGACAGTCTCGGAGAAGAGAAAAACGTGAAAATTACAACCCGTGAAATTAATCCCCTATACAGTAATTCAAAAATTGTAGTTAACCATGTTCGTCTGAAATTCAAACCGATAGTAAAACCTGAATCTATTGCTTCAAAGCCACAACAAAAAATACAATAAGATGCATAGGACAGCTGAAACAGCCAATGCCTGAGAAGGAGTTGCAAAAGCGCAACCACAGTAGTATTATATGCCAATTTTTTAAAATATGTTAGTGGTCTTGTTGTTAAAATTCCTATTCGGGGAGACAGTTCAGTTTTTGGAGAAGTCTAGAAAATAATTTTTCGCAAAAATCGAAAGGATAATGAAAAGATGGAACCAGAATCAGGAATTCAGTACATTATAAATTTCTTCACGACAATGTCCAGCACCACACGCAATGAAGAGTAAAGGAATTTTGGGGATAAACTGAAAGTTTGTGTTTTGTCACACCAAAAATATTCGCCAGATCTTTCACCCTTTCTTGAAGAAGAAACAAGTCCAGGAACAGAAATTGGATAAAAATGCTCCAGACATGTGTTTTAATTAAAAGAGAATATTTATTATGAGTGAAATCCTTTAGACTAAATCATTGAAAAGTTTTTTTTGTTTCTTATCGAGCTACAAAGACATTATTTATTGAACATCACTCTTATGTCCCAGACTTTGTCAACGTTGGTAAAAGAGCCTTATAAACATTCTTGTATCTATTGAAAGAAAAAAGACTTGGGGGAAAATTCCAACGATAATGACATCATCAAACAGTCAACATTAATTCACATTACATTTGTTTTTCAGAATATGGATTTCATGGACAAAGATGAAGATGATAAGCCAAACAACAAAACAAAAACCAGCGATATGAACGTGAGTATAGTAATGACGATTATGTGAATCTGCACAAAAGGTACATTTGTAGAAGCATGTGCTCTTGTCGATATTTTTAAAGATATATTAGATAACAGAACCTATACAACTATACAAAAAAGCTATACAAAAACACTCTATTAAGAAAATAATTATTGAAATATGTTTCTGACCCTCAAACTTGTGGTGGCCATTATTTGTGTGTAAGTAGGAACATCAGCAGTGGTGGTACTGGCAGTAAGATATAGTAGTCCTGCTTCTGATAAAAACACAGGTAAGCAGAGAGAGAGAGAGAGAGAGAGAGAGGTTCATTTAATTTTCTTTTTTAAAATAATTTGTCATATATAACTTCAATGATATACATTATTTTTAGTTCTGTAGATAGAAATAACTTTGGTAAGTAATTAATTATAATCATTAGCAACCTTTTTTTACATCAACTTTTAAATTCACGGTACAAAATATATATTACGGAAAATGTCTATTATCATTATTACCTTACAAATCGTACAATTATTCATACAGTTATCATGATTAAAAAAGTACAAGAAATTCAAGTTCTATGCAATATTACTGTTCCCTAAAATTTTACTTATGTGTCGTTTAGATTGTAAACAAAATCCAAAGTCTCAGAGGCTGAAATTAAATTCTACTATCGAAATAATTTGTTTTTATCCAAGTGATATACCTTTCAACAATTTGGCAGTGAGTTTAGAATTCATACCAATATTTGACTTAAATCAAACAAAAGACATAATTTTCATAAACATTACATTTGAACCAAATGCCTCTTCAAAGTGGGACGTTGGAAGATTGACGTTTACAAGTCTTCAGCTGCAACAAAGTTTAATGGAGACCCAATTAAATGTTGTGGGAACGGTTTTCACAATTTCACTCTGTATAGTGCTGAAACGACAGCAAAGAGAATTTTAAACAGTCAAGTGGACATCAAATATGAAAGTACGTTTCCTTGAATAAAAATATTTTTAGAATTGCTTTGTAAAATAATTAAGGTGGTAATATATTCGTACTCACAGACAGTTACACACACTCTCACACAATCACAAATAGCATCGTACAAATAACAAGGACTCTGTAAAGTAATTTAGGAAGTAATTAATAAACAAATGGCAAACACACAGACACACACCCTCAGGCACCCTATCACGCATACATACATACATGTACACCTTGTAGAACCAATGGCTCAAATGTATAATTATTATTGACGAAACACGCATTTGATGCATTACAAATAATCTCACAATTATTCACATTCAGATCTGTCATATTGATTACAGTCTCAAAAACAAGGTTTATTAAATGCATTAAATTCATGTGGTGACAGGGAATATACAGAGCAACATGGCATGTTGTTCACGTAAATAACTATCAAAAATTCTGAAGTTTTTTTTTTCAAATTACATCTTACCAAATAAACGAGAAACTTATGATATAATATATAGATCTCCCATGTCCAGAGTTAAAAAATCAAATGACAATTTCACATGATGCAACTGTACCATTGACTGAAAGGTGACTGAAAATCTTCCAAATTTAAATGCAACCCAATGGCGGAGTACTGCTATTCAGTAACATCTCAGTGACCATTCAGTGACCACTCAGTTGGCTGAAGGGTGCAGACTTATCCTGTGTAGTATTTTCCATATAGTATGAGTATGCTGGAATTTTATATGCATGTTTATTTTCATTTAAGTAAATGAAAAACCTACAGATAACAGGCGTCGTTTATTATCAAAATATTATTTTTGTAATTATGTTATGTATGTTTTGAAATATAAATTTTGTATAATTGAAGATGAAGTGTCGGCTGACCTGATGGATATAAGAAAATCAGAGAAAAACGGTATTTACGAGGTCACATGTTCAACTTCCGGTTACCCACCGGCGACAATCGTCCGTCAGAGGACTATACAGAATAATACGTTTCCTCGTAACAGTGTTAACTCTTCATGTGTCATGGGATGTAACGAATACGATGGTTGGTCTGCTCAATGTACAGGAAGTATTCCAAAAGATTCTGTAAGATCTCTGGATGAAATTACATGTCGCACAGTCCACCCAAGATAATGGATTGCACAATGTGAATTATGTAAATTATTTAAGAAATAAACACCATTCTTCAATGAACATGATGTCCTGAGTAGCAATTGCTCTTCTTGTATATTATTAGATCGCTAAGGCATCACAGAAAAATATACCAACCTAACAATTTCTTTTCTTTAAGTCATCTTCTCTGAAGAATCGTTGAGTATAACTTATATTTGCATTCAACTGTGGTTTAAAAACATATTCAGGGAAATCCATGTGAGGAAATGTTGTTCTACCTACTCTTTTACATCTCGGCCAAATTGGACATATTATGTCGAAAGATTTTATTAAGTTAATGAACTTTAATGCTATATATGTAACGATTATTTCAGGAAGAGTAACAATTTTCTATTAGACGTTTCTAAAAGACGTTTTCTTGCATCAATCTAACCTGCTTATTATAATAGATGGTCTCATAAGTTGTCAACTGTTCATCACGCAAATTTTTTATCTAGCTAACTATGACAGAGGCTAAAAAAATAATTTAAAAAAACGAAAGGAACTGAATTTGCATGTATTAAAAATTAATCAAAAATAAAAGAAATGTAATATTTCCGAGTATATGCTGAATCTTAAGAATATTTATGCAATCTCACCAAGAACAAACTTAACACCATTTCTCCTAATGTACTGTACAAAAAATATTACTCATAGTGAGGGTTGTCTGAAGAGAAGCAGAAATTAGCTCAGTTGGTTTTGTGCGGCATAACAGGAATTAGACAATCCAAAGTTATATCATCTCCAGGGCAGAATTTATTTTTATGATCTAATTTTTAAAAGAAGAAATCAAAGATAAATAATGATGCATCTATTTAAGATTGAAAATATTTAATCTTATAAAATATGTACACTGCATTTTGGATCAGTAATCTGTAAATCTAACAATTGATGATAAAAGTCCTAAACAAGAGAATTTCTATATTT